>NC_134280.1:4941294-5031294 GCF_949628215.1 Phalacrocorax aristotelis | reverse complement strand
CACATCATTTTTTTGTGACTTGAAATTGAAGGAGTTTCAGAAATATTTGAAAGAAATAAGCAAAACTATTTACTGGGTTACACATCTAAATATAATCATACTGAAATCAAAATTAACTTCTGTTAATAAACTCAAGATAAAATGGGTTTATAACGTAACAGCAAAAGCGACAGTTTCTGTAAACCCACAGATCAGATTTTATAAACCAACAATCGCTAAAATGCCAATCAAGACCAAGAATCTCTTAAAGTGCAAAGAGGGCAGTAAAAATTTTTCGTATATCTTTTATGGATTAGGATTCACTAACGCTTCAAAAAAATTGCTGGTTTATGCTACTGAAGGTGAAGGATACGCAGAGCATGGCTTGGCGGCCAAAGCAGCAAGTCAATGTAAGACATGATTGACTATATAACCATTTTCACATCACTAACACTGGCTAAGGGCATGATCCAGGGGACACACGTCTCCACAGCTGCTGGCTCACTGGGGCTTTATGGTCCACAGCTGCAGAGTTGTTGCAGATGTTCAGCCAAAACCTTCCTTTCTCAGGAGCTGGAGAATGCGTGATTAGGTGTGTTACCGTGCTGGTCCTTTCTTTTGAGCAAAATATTTCACGTTACTGTGAATGACTTTTGATGAATCATAACAAAGAGTGGCCAGGCTCAGATACAAACTGGTGTCAGGCATCTGAAGGCAATTCATGCAAAAGGTGACTTATGTCATGGCTCCAATGCTAATCAAATGAAACAGAATTAAGCAACAGGTTTCTAAAATATAGTCCTTTTTTTTTGTGATTGGCCATCTTTTGAAATGAGGTGAATCACAGATTTATAGATACCTTGTGACAAGAAGCAAAGGATGGAGAAGTTTTCCCTTAGCTCGTCTTTGCAATGGGCACATATGCTAAAGAAGGAAAGAGGCCAAATGCCAACTTCAGGTTTATGAACACATGGTCATGGATGAAGTTCAGCACCTTCAATCACATATTGATTCAAGCCAGTGAAAGTACAAACCAGAAATCAACCCATTCTGTGCCACTCTGGTTGTAAGCCTTCACCCAACATTAGTAGATACGTGGGATACACACTGCTGGATTTCCAGTGGGAGCAGCAAAGGCATCCCCTCCACACAGCAGGTACAGGTATGTGGCCGGTGCACAGCGAGTGGTGCAGGCTGTGAAATTCCGCAGGGGAGTTTATTTTAACACTCTGCACCTTCTAGGCAGCTTTATAAATTGCAGACATGAAGGCTTGTTGCTTGGCTTTACGGGTTCCTATGGCAAGATGACAATTACCAAATAGGTTAACTTGCTGCAGAGCCAGCCAGAATCTGTGACTCTCCATGGCATATAAAAGAAGTGAAAGTACAGCCAAAATAAATTCATTTAAAAATCTGAGCAAATAGACATGACATTTTTCTTGCAGTTTTTGACTGGCTCTAAAAATATCAACAGTCTCTCCAGTTCTAGCGCATACTCCCAATAAACAGCTTTGGAGACTGATTAAAATACCACAGCTTCGCTTCAACATTTTATCAATCTCATTAGCCATTTGCTGAATTGAAGCTATGAAGCTACAGTGAATTTGGGGGAGGGGGGTTAAATAGCCACACAATGGGTCAACATTTGTCTAAAGGCTCATCTCTGCAGCAGCTTCGTTCCAAAATGAAAGAGTCTATATGGGAGTTAATCAGGACAGTAGCTTTGCTTTCAATTGATACAGCACTTCAGTCCAACTAAAGTGGTCCCAATGTGTGCAGCAAAATCCCACTGGCTGCCTGCATATATTTATTTCTCTCTTCCCCCCCACCCAAAAAACCCCCCCTTTGCATTAGTTTGTGGTTTTTCAGTTGCTGAACGTTGTTCCAGCTTTGGCCCATCCCTTGGTTGGTCTGCAGCACTACTAAAGTTCAAAGGAATTTGGAGCAGTCGCTTGTAATATGAAACAAAAAGCATCTGCAACCTGAAAAAAAGGTCAGATAACACAAACCTGCGGCCTAAGCCTACCCATTTCAAACAGGGACCCAGGCATGCTGGAAAGTCTTCCCCATAACTGTAAAAATGCTTGCCAGTAGTGAGTACGCAGAGTAAACCTTACAGCATCATGCACTGATACACAGGAGTGTGTTGTACAGCAGATACCTTTCCATTTCCCAGCTGGGTCCTGATCCAGGCATCCCAAAGCTTCTGAAATTATATTCTCACACACCCCCCACCTCAATCTGGAAAACAAATACCTTACTGAATGCATCTGCAGGATTAAAATTAGTCCACTGCCAAATATACTAGGAGCGAATAAGTAGATGCCCTTTAGTATTTAAACTGAAAGCAACATGATTAATTTACCCTGATGCGATTCAATGGCATGAATAAAACAGGCAGTTGAAACGCAGAGAAAAGGGAAAGAGAGAGAGAAAAGCAAGTTTAGCGTATAAAGATTCTCTTAAATATGTTCTTGTAGCTATAAAAATGCTAATAATATCCAAAAACCCACTCTTCCTAGCCTGTGCAGCACACCATAGCCTGTTGACTGGGAGTTGAAGGTTACACAGTACATGTAAAGTGTGTATAACTCAGATGTCAGTGAGAGCTCTGAAGTACTGAGGGAATAATTAAGTTTCCCTATTAGGAGTACGCATCCTACTGAAAATTTCAGAACCCTTTACTGGCAAACAAAAGTGCTAACAATAGCTGAATTAAAGGTTACGTACAACCTAACTGCAAGCTTTCGACAAATTACCGCAAAAAAAAAAAAAAAAAGACAACAAGTAGGATATAAAACTTGAATAAATGAATAAGTGGATACTCGTTCAGCCCACTGTTGGATTAGGAGTCACCATAAAACCGTAAACATAGCTAAAGCCATGGAAAAGAGAAACAGCAGAGTCCTCCCAGCAATCCAAGTAAGCTCCAGAAACCAAATCAATACCTTGCAATAACAGCTAAGTTGAATGTATTGTTAATGTAAATAAAATTTACACGTTCCTATTCTGATATTAACAGCTAAAGCAAACGTTTGACAAATCTTAAATAAATGATATTGACAATGTTAATACAATCTACCACCAGTACTAATACATTAAAAAAAATAAAGTAAAAGCATTGTAATTTCAGGGTCTCAAATCTCTATTTCGTACTATTGGTGTCATCCAATAAAACACATCCTCTGACTGTAATATCTATCTTAAAAATTAGTTCCCACTTTCCTAAGAAATTAAACCAAAAGCAATAGACATTGTTTATGCAATACTCTAGTTCTGCTTGTTACATACTAAGCAGCTAGAGCGTACAGGGAGTACAAGGTAAAAAGGAAAGGGAAAAAAAATAAAAGAAACTATTTGCCTACACATTCTTTTCAAAGCTTTCACTTCAAGATAGGCTAAGAGTAATACAAGCTATGTTATTCAAGCATCAGATATAAATACACGGGTTGTAAAATACCCACTTTTAGGTCTGAAATCTAAGTAAAACAATTTATTCTGCTGCTACAACTCTCTTATTAGCCTTTAAATTTAGCCAAAATATTCCCTGCCAAAGACACATGGAAACATGACGAACAAATACATCCTTCAAGTACCCTAGAAAGAAATTCCGGCTCTATCTTCCAGTCATTCATTTACATATAGAGAGATTTACTAAAAATTAATAATATTTTCTATTTATATCAATGTAAAAACTAAACAAATCAACTGAAGTGAATTAGATTTAGCTCATGTTAGAAATGATGCAAAAGTGCACTTCAACACTTTCCTGTATGCAAACAGGTAGAATTTGGTATTTCTCTCTTCTGGACCCACTCCTTGGGGAAACCCAAAAGCAGCTGAGAAGGGTTCATGCATTTGGAGTCCTCCAAGAAGGAATATCTCCGTAACAGTTTGTTGATTCATTTTTTTCTTATTTCTCCAAAGTGTTTTCCCAGGGACATCCACAGCAGAAAGCTGAGTGCCTTTCTCAGATTCCCCAAAGGTACTTTGAGTACTTCAAGCTGAAGCCATGGTCACACATTGATAGGATTTGGTACCAGGTTCTATACAAGTAAAAATCAATACACATTATATATGAATATTTTTTATGTTTTCAAATCCCAAGATCCAAAGGAGGAAAAAAAGGACACAACCTTCTTTTAGCGTGATGTATCTTAGATGAACTGATCAGAGGCTGCAATACTTGAATCAAGAAAGGTCCCTCAATCTGTAACGTACTGGTATTACTGAAGTCATGACAGTTCATGAGAACCTCCGATCCCACAGTTTTGAGCCAGTTCCGTTCACACCTGAAAGTACCTGTAACATCTGGAGTGAAACTGGAACAACCTGGCTTTTTTTTTTTCACGAAAACTTGTAGCAAAGAATTTACTTTTTGACTTTAAACGGATTCATTTACTCCCTGAAAATAGTTCTGATTCAGAAAAAAAGAAATACATACATGTGATTTCATAGGCTTTGGAGGTGGGACTAGCAATTTCACTGAAGCTGCAAATGAAGCTGAAATCTTGGAGTTATAAAGCTAAACAAAACAAAAAGAAAAATGTGTAAAATTCTGTGAAACAAATTATGTGAATTTTGCACAGCTGTACGCAGGGCATAACTGTAAATGAAAAGACCAAACTAATTAGATTATAAGCAGTTGATCTGCCTTATATTGTTTTATCATCTGTAGTAGGTATAATATCTCCACACAAATGACTTGAAGCAAGTCATCAACATACTGTGTTCAAGAAAGCTGATCAGATTAGAAAGACCTTGTAAATTATGCTTGAAGAAGATGGGATTGGTGATAACTTCCTGCTCATGGTTACACCAATAAAATTGCTTCATCTCTATTAAACTTCAGGTTTCAGGAGGCACTGTGCCTTAACAAGAACGAATTAAACGTAGGAGTTCATTAGTGCAAAGCAGACACCAAAGTGTCAAATGACCGAATGTTATTTTGAATGGGTTTCCCAGCGTCTTTGTAGAAAAGCCATTAAAACCAACTGGAACTATTTTTGTGGCTAGGTTCCAGCAACAGGATCAATGAACAATATTCAGGATCCTGGCTGAAAGCCAGATGTAGGGCATCGCTGTAGCCCTTAAGTATAGAGAGCTTAGTTTTAAGCATATGTATAGTCCCACTGAATTTACCAATCCTCACGTGCTTAAAGTGGAGTTTGTACCTATGCATTTCTGCAAGGTAGGGCCAAGGAAGACAAAGTTACTGGCAGATTTCTCTGTCTCATTTCAAACCATGGAAAGACCAAAACTACACAGTGGAAAGCTAAAAAACCCACATCCCTAAGTGGGAAAGGCCAGTCCATCAGCAAGGTTGCCTCCTGGAAATCCTCTCGGAAGGACCTCTCAAACGTTCGCTCAAAATGTGCAGCAGCCCAGAGCTGCTATGGGGAATAAACGTCTTTTATCCTTATGCAAAGAGCAGCCAACACAGAGGTTGCACAGAATTTGCACAATTTGGGCAAGAGAAATCAGAGTGCAATGCTCAAGAAGTTAAGCTCTTTCCTTCTACTTTTAGGTGACATAGAAGACCACTTGATTTTTCTTTTTCATTTTTACCTAATGCAGATTAAAATGTCAGCAGCGAGAGCATATATTTACCCAATAAAATTAGCAAAACACGTGAGGTTTCATTGCGCAGAAAAATAACATAAGATGTTCTGAGAACATGCAGCAACGTGGGTGGCCACTATGAAGAAAAACCTTTGGAGTATTTATACAGCAAATAAATATTCACAGACACTGCTATTCCCACTCACTGAAGTTTTGAAAGACATTATTCTCCTAAAAGACAGATAAAAGAGAAGAGGTGGGGGAGGAAGGGAAACTATTATGGAATGAGGAATAAGGGCCAGAGCCACAACCACAAGATTGATGTGAGTACTACAGTAAGCAAAGACCAATTCACTGCTTAAGGGTGTCAAAATGCGGTCCTGGGAGAGAAGAGGAGGCTGAGAAATGAGAAAAGAAAAGGCAAGAGAAGGAATGCATAAAGAATAGCAAATATTAGGGAAATGAAGAAAAATAGAAGGAACCAAATGTCACTTGAAGGGGGTACGAGTGCAATTGCTTCTTCTCCTCGGCTAATCCACAAATTAATGAAACCAGAGCAAACAAAAAAAATAAACCATTATTCTACACATTCAGAGGTGAATCTTACAGTGGCCATCAAGAGTAAAGCCGGATAAGGGCAAGAGAAACAATAGCACCATAGCATGCAGCACGATGACATTACAGCAATTTTATATTTTTCATCCACTCCATTTTTACTGGAAAAATCTTACAGAGCACAGGATCCATTCAGGGCATTTATAGCCTGGACTTTGTCATTATTTCAGTGAGACCACACAGGTACATAGAGCTACTCACGTGCTGAGGTATCTGGCTGAATAATTAGGCATTGTTCTATGAACCATTTAAAATTTAAGTATGTAAAAACAAATTTAAAGGGCAGATATTTGCTTTTTAAAAACAGAACAAAACCTTTCCTGCCCCAATTCTTATTTACTGCCATGAAATGCATATCTCATTATTTTTTTTAAGCTCTTATATTTAAAAAAATAATAAATCTGTTTAACAAATACAAGCTTTCTTCATGCTTTCCCCCATCCTTATCAGAGAACTGTCTCAGAGCTCCGTAGGCTGGTGCAAATCTGCAGAGAGAACTCTTAGTCAACTTTTATACTGTGAGATCCCCGAGTGATTCTAGAGTAACAGAACCCCGTTAATGTCAATAGAATCCTAGAGGTTTCATTCTGCTAAATTTGATCGAATTTCTTCATAAGCTATTTTCCCTTTATTGACTTAGAAACACAGCTGGGCACCCTTCTGCAAGGTTGTGAACCAGTATGAGACTTAAGGGTGTGGGGGGGTGGGGGTTGTGTTTCGGTTTTTGTCTTCTTCCCTTCTCAAACTTGAGATGTTATGAGCCCATAAAATATTTTATCATGACTTGAGGGTGACTGAGTTTCTTTTTATAATTTGCTTCCAATCGGAAAATCTTGAGCCAGCCAGTTCATTCCAAGTTTGTGATTTAAAATGGAGAAATGGGCAAATATTTAGCCTACCCTAATTACCCTTTATATTTCTGAGTATGCAAATATCAATGTACTTGGAATTTTCTCTAAGTGATTTGGCAAGTATAAATTATCCTTGCCCTTAAGACTCCTAGCTTCCACAGACAATGAATCAACAGTTGGTGTTAAAAGGCTGCAGCTTTACAATTAACAATCAATACAAGTTTTCAACAGGAATACACTTAGCCAGCATTAATGCGATTACATTATGTTAAATAATATTAATACCAAAGGCATGTCCACTGCTGGCCCGCACCAAAGTCGTAACATTCCTCAACAGATGTCTCTAAACACCCATCCAGAAACAAAACAAAAATCATATAGCCTGTGAAATTGCTGTTCTGCTAAAGGTTTAATTTTAAATCAGTTATGTATTGTATGGATTGTGTTCCAGAAATGCAAATCCAATTTTGACACCTGCAGAATATAGATACCGCCGCCCCCCCGCCCCCCCCCCAAGAAAGAAGTATTCCACACACCATATTTAAGCCTCTGTATAGGGAATCTCTATGGTGATACATGGGTAAAAACCCTGACACATCATCTATATCTGGAAGTGGGAGATTCACCCGTCTTCAAACCCCAACCTGTCCATCCAGGGATCCTCTATCATAATTCACGCCGTGAATACCTTAGCGTTGGCTGCCCACTGATCCTATTTCACAGCAATGGGTTGGTGATCTTTTGTTCACTCCCAAGTACCAGATTGCCAGGAGCAAGGCTGAGGGTAGAGGTCTTTATGCACACTCAAAAGTATCTATTACCAAAGTGACCTGATGCCATTTCCCAAATAAAATTTTAAAGAAACTAGGGCCATGTTTTTCAGTACATTTAGGTGCCAGAAAGGCACCAAGTGTGATTTTCAAATCTCTCATGGCCAGGAAACAAATAAGACAAATCCAAACAGTCTGTTCTGGGCAGAGGCTAACAAGCTTTGCCTAGTGTTGTGTACTATCCAAAAACCCCGTAACTGCTTCAAAACACCTCTAAGGTGAAAACTGCAATTACATCAGTCCAGAATATTACCTGTACATTTACCCTTTTGAAAATCCCATTATTTGTCTATGTACAATATTAAGAAGCCTAAATATATATTTTAAGATTTAGCCCTTAATACCTCCAGACCTTGAAGCCATAAGCTGGTATTAAAAAGGCTAGTGTAAATGCGGAGCCTTACAGAAATACTGACTTTAGTTTCCAAATGCATTTTTTAACTATAATGAATTACTTCCTGGTAACATGAATGATGACATTTGTATTTTAAAAGAAAATATCACAGATGAGGAAGGCATGCAGAATGACAGCCTGTGCTGAAAAAGCAGCTAATTCCCACCAGTGTTTCCAGTCATATTTTGTAATTCCATAGCCTTTCACCTTATTAGAGAAATCCTTTTCCACTGTTAAAGGAAAATAAAATGAACACCTCATAGAGGAGTTCCTAAAATTCGAACAGGCATTTGAATGTGCCAAGAGTTGCAGCTGTTTTTGCCAGAAAAAAAAGATCTGGCAGGCAGGCATTTAGTCACAAGGTCGCTGCTTATGGGGCTTACCCAAGAGATGCGATGGAAAGCAAGAAATGTTGGCATGGAACTAGGACAGGTTGTCCTTGATGAACTGGAAGGAGAAGGCTGTTTTGGCCACAGGCGCTCAGCAGCAGTTTCACTTTAGGGAGGATTGCACAAACAGTTTCTTTAGCTTTTGAGTTCACATTCCCTGAGTTTAAGGTTTGAATGGACCCAAAAACATCATATTCACCAGCGCAGGAAGAGCTCACAGAACCAAAATTCAGACACGGAGGCATCATGAAATGTAACTAGATATGGCTATCCACCCTCAGTGGAGATTTAAATGCTTCCTGAATTAACTGACCTACAACTGTGTGGGCCTCTGTGAATTCTGCAATTCTGTAGCCCTGGAATTTGCTGCAGAAGTTTGCAGGAGGATTATAAATTAGAAACTTCACTTCTCTTAAAAGCATTAAGCTGCAGACCCTGCTAGTGGTACATCTTGATAAGAGAAAGGGCTGTCTTCATCATTTTGCAAAAAAGGGTGGCCTGGCAGATTGTAGGGTGAAATAGCATATTTATCTTTCTTGTTATTAACTCTGAAACCTAGTAACAATAAAATGGATATCAACATTCCCAACTATTTGTTTCTTGACTGTATGACTGAAATGCTTGGCTGAATGTTGGCTTTTCCAACCACGCATCGTTAAACCCTTAACCAAGGCAACAATACATCCCAATTTGTCTTCACATTCCTAGTGGACTTAAGCATGAGCAGAGACCTATCCTGCTACTCCAGCATGTTTGTGGAGCTGCTTCTGATCACACCTCAGCTGTCAGCTCTCGATCTGTGACTTGACCGGTCCCCATGAGCCCTTTCCCTCTGCTCCACTTCTGGGTACAAGAACGCAGTGCAAGACCACACGCATGACATTAAGGAAGGAAGTTCAAGCCAAGGTCAACATACCACTCCATCCATAGTGCAAACAGCCTGACCATCAACACCACCAGCTTCCCCCAGCAATGGCAACAGGGCAGGAAATGCATTTCTAATGCAAGAATATGCGATAAGCTGGAAACTGAAAATAAGAGAATGCCATAAATTAAATTGCATTAAATATAAAAGTTAACAAGGCATGGGTAATGATTTTATTAGTCATTTCTGCAGTTACGTCAATTAAACAAACCTCCAGTTCTGAAATTACCTGAGTTACCTACTGTCCAGTTTCCAGTTTGGTTTCCTGGGTGGCAAAGGAGCTTAAAGAGGTTTATTGACAAATTTAGCTATCACTTAGTGTTATTCACTGGTCTTTGCTAACCATGATGTCATTTGTTCTGACTGTTTTAAGGGTGGACAAAGCATCTGAAGACAAGGGCAAAGGAATAAAGGAGATTTGTGAAAAGGAGTGATAGGAAACTCAAAGCCCTCTGAAGTCAGTGGACAGTCCCATAATATTCACCCACCTTTTATTTATTGCGAGATTAAAAGCGAAAAAGCATTATGTAATTGTGAAACATTACTGTTATTCTAATACTCAGACAAATGCAAAGCAATAAAAAACTATTATATGAAGTAGTTATCATGGGAGAATTGCTTAATGTTCTGGTTATAAAATGCTTCCAGAAGTAGGTGTTTCTCATCTGAAAAGTTCTCAAACATAATTTAAGTTTGTCTTTTCGTCAAAATTCCTACCCCACCTTTTTCCATTCCGTTTCTTGTTCTACTTATCTAGTGATGTATATCTTCCTCCCTATCTCTCAAAAGGTATTGCATGTAAAGGTCAATTCTCTTAACACAGCTTCTGCCCACTCTTCAGCTAATGTATTATAGCACATTATCAAGTTTCCAAACAATTGTTCACTTTTCATTAGAATGTGCTGCGTTTCTCTCTTTCTGCAGTGTTAGTAAAAATGGTGTTGAGTTGTTGACTAGTAATACGAACAAGCAAATTCTGCCCTTAGAAGTGGGATGGAATTGATTCATCTTATTAAAAACAGACCTCATGTAAGCTGGAATCTGTGCTACAAAGGTTAATGTTATGAATGTGCAGATAGCAAATTCTCTCCTATATGCTAGCATTTCTATTTTCATGAGTCATTTTCAGCTTCTGATACATCATCTCAGGTCATGTAATTTCATACTGATGTGATAGAAACTTAACATGCTAAGTCAGGAAAACTAACTCATACCTGAAAAAGACTTTTTTTTTTCCCCCTCTATTCACCATTATCTGCATTTTCTCTTTTTTCTTTCTCTCCAAGAACAACAACAAAAAAATGGTTAGGGTAGAAACCTTACTCCCATTTCAGTAGAATGAATGGAGGTAGCAATTCTGAAAGAAAGCAAAGCTCCAGGTTGGCAAAGAAAGTAATGATCAGGAGCTGAGATAAAGAAAGCTCAAGAAAATGAACTCCAGACATAACAGTTGAAAAAATTTAGGTATACTGATGACTACAAAACTAGTTTATGTAATATATATTTTGCTTCCAAACCAAACATCTCTTTGAACATTATTGAGGCTATTATTACTTTGAAATAAACATTAGAGACCTCCGAAGCCAGAGCTACATAATACCCAATTCGTATTTACATCTACATCAGTTTTAGGATGCAGGTTTTCACAAGCTAATCCACCCCATTTAACACAACCACATATAACACTGTACAAAGACACTGCATTTTTACATGGCTGAAAGTACCACCGTGCTATTCAGTTGACAAGACGGACGTTGTGATACGGACTCTGCAGAGATGGGCTGGACCCCGCTGCATTACAGTGAGAAAGTCCAGGGCATGTCTGCCACCACACTGCATGACCGGGGCCTGTGGCTGATGCTGAATAAGGAGCTACCGCTCTATGATGCTGTCTTTCTTCTGCTCCCTTTTCTCCATATTCTCAAAAACACCCACCAAAACCCCCTTGAGAAACTCTGAAATGGGAGTGGGAGGGGCCCGCTGGGTCAATGGACCCAACCTCCCGCCATCCCTGCCAATCCTCTAATCCCAGTCAGAACTGTATCAAGCTCCACTTTGATGAATATCCTTTATTACTCAAATCTGAATGAAAATTCCCCTCTTTCTATCTCAATCACCTCTGTGCTCTCTCATATATCTGGGAGTAGCTTCCTGCAAGCAGCTGCAAAACCACTTCTCTGCTCAGCTCCTGCGATGCCTGCAAAAAACCTTGACAATGTCTTGGCTACTTGTGTACTGAGACTGCTGTCTATCATGTTTATAAATATTGTCTCATTTCTTCTCATACTATCTCGTCAGCCTGTACCATCTGTTGCCTCCTGTGACATGTGTAGACTGAGCTCTTCACAGCAGCAAGTGACTTTTTCTTCTGTGCTTGTACAGCACCTAGCACAGCTAGTGCTCATCCACTACAGGGTCCCTCTGGGCTATAATGGCACAGAATATTAATAAAGCTAATGAAGAAATCCCACTCTACCTGCTCACTTTCCTCTTAACTTTGCAGGAGGAGCCCGTGAGCAAACCACATAGTGATTGATCTACAGGGGAAGGAGCACGGCAGCAGATGGAGAGAGGTTATCATCCCGCTCTGCTCAGGATGGTGAGGCCACTTTGGTATGTGTCACCCAGGTTGGGTCCCCAGGGCAAGAGGGACATAGAGAAATGGGAGAAGGTCCAGAGGAGGCTACTAATATCACCAGATGCCCGGAGAACATGACCAACAAGGGGATCTTGGGGAAGCTGGGCCTGTTTCACATATTGAGGAGGACATTAGGGGAAAATCCAACAGTAGCTCGAACCACTGCTTCCAAAGATGATGAAGCAAAATATTCTCTGTAGGGGCAGTAAATCGAACAAGGGGCACTGGCCACAGGTTGTAACTTGGGAGGTTCAGATCAGACATTAGGAAAAACTTTGTCAAAAGGAGGGTGATGCGGTCCTGGAACAGGAGCCCAGAGAGGCTGTGAAGTCTCCTTCCCAGAGCATTTCCAGAGCTCAGCTAAGCACTGCCAACCAACGTATCTGTTTCTACCACTTCCCAAGCAATAGAAGTTAAATGCCTATTTCATCCTGATAAAATATTAAATGCCTTAAATGCAACAACAGTTTTCAAACGCGTGCAACTTTCCATGAAAAATGCCAGTTACCTTTAAAATCTGGGGAATAAACTCTTCTCCTAATTGCTCTCAGCATATATTTGCATCTTCCCTCTGTGTTACTCATATCTAGATGTTTGCATTAAAATATAAAAGGTCATATCTATTTTCTTGAGGTAGCATTAGTATATTATAAGTTTTAAAGCAAAGTAGTAACATAAGCACATAGTAAGACTTAAATTATTAGTTCCAATTTGAACCCATCCAGGCTTTACCAAATAGGCTGCAGAGAAGGAGGCACATCTGATGTGAAGTGGGCTGAGCAAAATGCAGGTAAAAATCTGCAGATTTCTCTCCTTTTCTGCCTCTTTTCTCAGCTTGCTTCACCCCTCTCATCATTGCTCTGGGCAAATCTCAGCCCTTTTCCTTGCAGTCCCTAATGCTGAGCTCATCAGCCCAGATGGACTCAGCTCCCGCGGCTGGTGCCTTCCCGTGCTCCGACAACAAAATGGCAAATAGGTGACAGATAAACTCTTCTTCCATCACAGAGCCAGTTTTCACAAGACTTTCCCCTCTCTGAAGTTGTCCACATAAACATGTAGCTCTTATAAGCATATTATTACATGGTTTATGCAAATAACAACAACTTGGTGAAACCCCTGGCTCATGGGTACTTGCATGCACATATATAGAACTGAGCAGCAAAAAAGAAATCCCGGACATTCAAAATAATTACTTAGGCTGGAGAGACGAGAGAATTTTTTATCTCGTTGCTGTAGAGCGGCCTGTATGCTGCTGACAGGTATGACTTGGAAATCACAACAGGAAAGTATTACAGCTGTTCCGTCATGGTGTGAAAGTTTGGCCCCACTGAATCCATAAAAGTCCTTGGGGCCCATGTTTTAGGTGAGACCCTCGGAAGTAGGTGACCTTGGGTGCTGAAATTAATTCCTCCTCTAGTCCTTCACACTATTCATCTCCCAAGTACATTTCAGGACCTTACCTGTTTCTCTCCCTTTTTACAGATCTGGTTTATTTCTTGTATGCTTGACAAGTTGCCTTTCCCCATTTTACTTGTTGATAAAATAATTCTTTTGTAACCGATTATAGCTGGCTGTTTTGATCTCCTTCGGTGTGAGCTTGTTGGACAATGACAGGAAAATATAGAAGTAAATACATGGAACAAACGTATTGAAATTAAGGGGAAATATTGGTTGAAAGAATAATATTGATATGACTAAATACACACAGACCTCTAAGTCTGAGAAAGAGTGAGCTTTTACTCATACACTAGGTCAAGGATGCCCATTAGTAGCATCAGGAGCCCTGGCAGCCAGGCAGGCTGCCCACAGGCAGGTGTCGGGCAGCACCACGCAGGCACGGTGGGCACCTCCCCTCTCCCCACGCAAGGGGCTGCAGCAGAGGAAAAGCAGAGGACCAAACTACACAAGGTCTTTTTCTCACACGGTTGAACCAAACCTGACCCTAGACGAAAAACAGGGTGTCTTGAACACAGTTGTGTTGCTCTGGACCTGGAGCAGAGCTTGCTGGCACAGCAATCCCGAGTTATGCGGTAAAGTTCTGAAAATCCTTTTTTTTTTTTTCTTTTTTTTTTTTTCCCCCTATAATGAGTGTTTAAAAGCTTAGCAAATAGAGTCCTAAAAATGTAATTGTAGCTTGGTAGCACTATTAAATATGTATACTGTGGTCTTTTTGACAATTGTATTAATCCCTTTATAAAGTCTTCAGAAGTTCCATCACAGAAGCATGGATGCTGTTTTGATCTATTTATTACTCTTAAGTGTTCAGAGAACTGTCCCTATTTTCTAATTAACACTTTTAAAGATAAAAAGCTATGTATTAAATCAATCTGAATGATGGTTGTTTGTGAATCCCACAAGATAAGGCAATTTGCATGTTCACTTTGTACTTACAAACTAAATCTGCACATCTCCAAAGCAGCTCCTTATAATGTAAACCTTTTGTGAGTATTTGTAACTTAAAAGAAAGTTTGGCCTAGTACAGAGGCAGTGCCAATTATCTAAAGGACTTCTTTACTGAACATGATTAAGATACAAAATTATTAGGTTGTTATTTTACATTGTTTGCAGAGAAATTTGAGGAAACTACTTTAGGAACGTTAAGTGTTCTCCTGTTTTTCTTTCTTTCCTTCTTTTCTCGTACATGTAGTAACACGAGGGCATTCATGAACAAGCAGCCAGTCCAAACAGCAGCCAGTCTCCACATCATGCTCGGGTTCAGCTTCCTTTGACATGCATTAAATCACTGCTGAAATCAACTGTTCACCACCCTGACTGAGTGTTAAGCTTCAGTTTCAACTACGAGGTTTAATAAACTGAATTTTAATGCAAATATTAATTTAGAACAGTGATTTATTGCTGGAAAGCCAGTTCTGATTATTTAGCGCTGTAAACATATTTACAGAAGTAATTTTTCACAGCAGTGAAAGAGTCCCCCATCTCAGAAATGGCTCCACCCGTGCTAAGAAAGAAATCAACAAAAATCGTATCTCGAAATCTCTCCTGTGAAGATGCATATTATTATTTCCAGATGGTGAGAACATAGCAAGTATACCTACGAGACACATTTTTTACTATATTTGCTCTTGAACACCTCGTCGGAAATTGTTTCTTTCAGGTTTTGCAATCTGCCTTCAACCACTGCTTTGGCTTCTCTATAACCACTGGTCCAAGCACAGACAAGAAGCAGGACAAACATTTCTTCATGGCTTGCAGCCCCAGCAGACCTTATCAAGACACAGGCCACCTTCTCATCCTCATTTGTTGGCTTCCACATCTTCGTCCACTCGCAACCCTGACTGCACTGTCTACCCATGTAGCACACAGCCTTACTGCATTTAACTTACATATACATTCATCACACCCCCTTCAGTACACCATATAAAAGCCTCCTATATTCAGTGGTAGATCATGGTGGGTATATTTTTGTTCTGGTACTGCAACTACACGATCAAATTTTTGTGCTCCAGGGTTAATCTGGGTCAGAAGGCCCCAAGAATGCACATCTGACACTCCTAATCTAATTCTGGAAACATGAGATTTGCAGACAGCAAATCTCTTTCTGGGAGCAGAAAAGAATGTCAGACCCACTGGGATACTAAAATGACTTTCAACTATTTTTCTCTTACACAGCATTTAATCCGAGGACCTCAAAGCACATTAATTTGCAGACCTCTCTACACACCTGTGACACAGCGTATGTATTATTCTACCCCATAGAGAAAGGAAAATAGGGGCACCTACCTCCCCAAGTTCGTTCAAGGACAGAACTGTACATGGACTATCTAGAAAGGATCCAGGAAAATAATTCAGGAGTCCCCAGTCTCGGTGATGGTAGAAACCCCACTGAGGCCAGGGGAGGAAAGGCAGAGAGTTTGGTGTGCTGTAACAAGTGTATGTGGGAACTTGCAAATGGTTTAAAAGAAGGCATGGGTTCTTCATGGAAGAAACAGCAAGAAAAGTACAGATATGACACAAAGACTTGTAACAATTAACAGAGAGCATACAAATATAAACTTGACAATTCTTAAGGGTTTCTTTTTAACCCAATACCACAAACTTTTAATTGATGCATGAAGTTAAGACTTGCTTACAAGAGTGGCATACATCAGAGAAGAGGCAAAAGCCCCACTGTCATTGAAAGCTGATGAGGTTATCTTTAAACAGGGTTGCTTGAAGCCGTGTCCAAGACTTTAGTCTACTAGACACATCCTGACTCCATTGTGGGACCAGAACCAGATATGAACTTACCTTCCTCTTTCTCTAGAGAGCCTATTTTCCATGAATGAGAAACCTGGCTATGAGGAGACATGGCCATCTACAGCTAACCTCTTGGTGTGGCAACTGAAGGACAAGGACTTTGGGCCACACTGCCCCAATGATACAACAATCAGTTAAATGGGTCCACAAAGTTCATTCTTCTCCTGAACTCAAAGCAGCATGCAGAATTTTTTCGCCTCTACCTCCCCAATTTACAATTCTAACTAATCATAGCCAGCTTCCACCCTCATTATACCTGCTACTGCCTGCCTAAATGATTCTGCACGTTACCGTCTGCTTGCCCTCATTTCACCACAACAGCTCAAACCATTCAGCAGCCTCCCTACACCACCAAGGACACCTTCCTCCAGTGCTGGGTCATAGTCATGGTGGAAACCTACCTCTCAAGCCTCAGGCTCCCTTTGGGGCAACAGCGCAATGCACAGAGCAAATTGTAATCTTTTATAAAACAGAATAAAATAGAAATTAGGACAGTAGCTAGTATTATATTGGGTAGAGATCCATATAAAACTTTTCACCAAAACCCATTCTAGCCAAGCAATGCCTCAAATACTGTTGTACCACAATGGTAGCTTGGTAGATTGGATAAAATGGTAGCCTTGTTTCACATTGTCGTTTATTACTTTTTCCCATCAACAGAGGAAACTTAGGTAAGCTGGTAGACATTAAACGAGCCAAGCTGAGCAGACTGAGTGGGCACAACCCATGCCAAGAACGGGCCAAGATGATCCCCTGGCACAGGACTGGGGCAGCTCTGCAGGACAGTCTAGCAGAGCCGTGTGGAGCATCTGCTAAAGGTGCCTGACTTACATGACGGGAATTTGACACACATTCAAGAAAGCAATGAGTCATGAACACAAACGGGCCTTGGTGCCTTACTCAGGCAGTGAAAGGACGTCAAAAAAGAAAGGTATTGCATTTCCCACACTGGGATCTGCCAAGTTTCGGTGAGGGCAGCCTGAAGATCTTCCACGATAAAGATCTGCCACGGTAGGGAAGAGTGAGCACAGCCCACAACACAAGCATCAGCTGAGTTTTCTGGGGGTTTTGGAGGTTTTGGTGTTGGGGTTTTTTGGTTGGGTTTGTTGTTTTTTTTTTAGAGGAGGAATTAAAACACCCTTCCCAATCCACACACTGTAGGAGACAAAGCATATTGATGGTTCGGTTACCAAACACACTGAGAATTTTCACAGTGGATCAGCAGAAAGTTATGAAGCACAGGTGTTCCTGTAATTGTGATACATTGGGAAAATTCATACTGTTAAATGAGCCTCAGCTTCACACTTCCACCTGTGTGATGTGGAAATGTACTGTGGGTACACAGGGCTATAATAGACTATATGTAGGAGTGATTACTGGCTGGTTCAGGACCTGCTAGGGTTTATTTCTCTGAATTCGTCTGAGTGTATAATTTCTGCATTTATATTTACTGCCATCATAAAGTGGGAAATGTGTGTTATACATGCTGGTAAAAATAATGATAACATGCGAAAAAAACAAAGTAAATACACGGAATGGAAAAGAGATCCTGAAAGCCTGTATGCCAAAGGAAATCCAGAGAGTCTGTAGGAAACGGAAGGTATTTCAACAAGAGAATGAAAGCAGCTTTATTTTCTTCACATTTCAATTCTACTCAACAGTTTCTTGTTTGCACTTTTATGGGGGGGGCGCATGGAGGGAGAGGATGATTCTAGAATGGGTAACGTGGGAAATGCTAAAATGCAGAAAGATGAGGCCTGGAAGCAGGTGAAAGAAAAGATCTGCTTGGATTACCTGAAACTGAACAGGAGAAACAAACGGAGAACATTGGCATGTGCTAGTTTTGTTTTCCTTTAACAGTTGCTTTTGAGAATGAGGATTGGAGAGGCAGAATTTCTTAATATTGTTCCGGACCTGTCAGAGCTTCTCAAGCAAGTGTTTCAGGATTATAAATACCAAAAAAAGAACCAAAGATCAAATGAAAAGGGAGATGATTAAATATATCTTCCTGCATGCCTTGGAGGTGTCAGCTCTGGTGTTTGACAAGGAACACAAATTCTGACTACTCATGAGAGAACCTTTCAAGCTGTCCTGGAGACAGCAGACTGCTCTTTGCTAAGGTTAGCTGACATGACAGAATATCTCTAAAATAACTAGTTTTCAGAAATATGCCCCTTTTAAAAACCATAATCATCACCTTGAAGTGACACCTTTAAAAAAGCGAAGACTTGAATGCAACTTCTCAGATTTTGCCTATGCACAGCACCTTGCCCTGGGCAACAGCTTGATGCTCCATAGCTAGAGTTTCAAAGTGGCCTTCAAAAGTAGCCCAATCCGATAGGAACTGTCAAAGGGACAACTTATTCATCATGTGGATATCAAAGCAGTTAAGTGTTGCAAGGACTACAGCCACAGCCTCTCTCCTTATTGTCACGGATAACAATACCTCTGTCCCAGGGAATTCAGTAGCGCTGGAAAGAGGAGGAAGAAAAGGCTGGAATCTGTTTTGGTGAGAAAGACTTTCTGAGCAGACATGACAAATGCAACCACTTCAGTGTATGCCACGTGACAACCATTTAATCTCTCATTTAACAGGTTTAAGTGAATCTAAGCCTAATGTTTTCGTCACAAGGTGGTTTTTTTTCCATCAGAGATTGCCATTTTCCTACAACCTTCTCAATTTCTCATGACTCTCTTCTCTTGGATCTTTCCCCACATCTAACCCTTTTCTGAGACTCTCCTTTGTTCTTTCTTCTCTCTGGCTTTTCATTGCTCCCTCTTACTTCCATCCTCTGTCTCTTCAAAGTCCTTTCTGCAAACTTCCCTCTCTCTCCTCTGAATTTTTTATGCTTTGTCCCTCTGACAGTTCTGGAAATTTTAGCTTCCTCAGCTTAGTTGCCTTTGAATGGCTCAATATATCCGCCATCTGCATGGTCTCTTCTCCTTCTTCAACCCCAGCAGCCCGCCCAACAATGTCTCACTTCCCAAATGCTCTTCTTGTCCCACCTTGTAAGGTCACTCTCCTTCTGGATGGGTTTGGTGTACCTGAGCCTCATTGGTCTCTCCTCACCCTGTATAAAGTTGTAGCTGGCAGTGACTTATTCAGCAAACTTTGGGTCATTCCACTGATATCCCCACTGCTCCAACAGTCATTTGGTCCTAAATGGGATTAGCCACCACACCTGTTCCTCCTGTCTGCTGCTAGACAAAGGCAAAGTATTTTGTTGGTTTTGTTTAGTTTTTTTTTTTTTGTTGGTTGTTTTTTTTTTGTTGGTTGGTTGGTTTTGGGGGTTTTTGTTTGTTTTGGTTGGGGGGGGGGGTGTTTGCTTCTTTTGGTTATTTTTTTAATAAGGATATATTAAAAAAAACCCAAACAACATCAAACCTATGCATCTCAGTCTTCACATTCACATAACATGGCAGGACTGGTGGTATAAGACTTGCCATTTCTGTCTCACTTTCCTCATTTCAGGTCTTCTCTCTCAGTATTTCTCTGAGTCACAAAAAGGCAAACAGAGAAGGCAGGTAGAAGCTTATGGAGGCTACAACTAATTTGATGTTAGTAGCAACAGAAAAGGAGGATGAGGGAAAAAAAAAACAAAAGAAGAAAAAAAAAGTATTTCCTCTCTTAATAAATGTTGTACTCCTGTAATACAGAAGTAATTTTGCTAGTTCATGGCCTTGCTTACTCCTGGCCTCATCAAATAGTGAGTAAAGCTTAATCTTTAATTCTGTGTAATAAGAAACCAAATAGTCCCTAACTTTATGCCTTTATTGACTGGCAGATTATCCCCACAGGAAGTGGTCAGAGTGGCTGGAATCCAAGTTATTCACCAGCTTAAAGTCAAAAGCTCTTCAGATGAAGAAACTCTCAGATGTTAAGATATTACCAGTATTTGAAGTATCCATATTTATTTTTCTATTCAGTGTTTGAAACTATTTTACCCTTTAAACCTCTTCCCTCCTCTATAAAATGAATTCGTATATGACTTGAAAATTCACTAGTTGCTAGCTTTTAATAAACTGGTTTGTGTGTTTTTGTTGCAGGTCTGAAATTCAGCCCTATTGGCTTGTGTTACAAGTCTATTTACTTTCTGCTGTCCCATGGGATGCCATGAGCTACCATTCTCACTGGCCTTCTGTTACAGACCCCCTCTCTGTCTCACAGCCACAGGCCCACCTTCTCACCACGGTCTCCTATCATTCATGTTCAACTCCTGGGCTCCCGCTCTTGTTCAGTCTCTTGGATCACTTTTTCCTCTCCTGTTCCTCACTGTCCACAGGATATTATTTTCTCCCAGTTCCAACATATTTTTAATATTCAGACTTCTTTGTCAAACTTGGTTTCAATCTTATGTCTTAATATTCCTTTACCCGATTTCCATCCTATTCCTTAGCAATTGGAATAGCTTGCTTTCCTGAAAGTACTATCACTTCCGTCCCATTGCGAATAATGGAGAAGGGGCAGATGGAGGACATCTCCACAAGGATCAGCCTCATATTTCTACACATAGGGGTTAGAGAAAAGCTGTAGCTCTGCCAACTTCACTCCTGCTGAAAAATAAAAGACATTATAACCACTGTGGATAAATGCAAAAATCTAAAAAAAGAGATTTGATAGTGGTGACCATGAGAAACTTTCAATCACAAAATAAGGTGAATTTCACATTAAAACTGTGAGAGTTGGCCAATCGTTACCAGTCTCAGGCAGTCCAGGGAGCTTACAGCCTTGGAACAGCTATGTTCGCCTCAGTTATATGGAGGCTATAATGGAAACCCTTTTTGTACCAAGCACCAAACAGCAGAGCAGTGGTGATCTCTACAATTCAAGGGCCTTTTTGTGGTACTTGCACTTTTGCCACCTCCCCATTGTGCTCCATCTCCTGCTAGTCATCCAGATAACGTGGTGACACGCTGCTGCCACGAGGAGGGTGAGTGGTGTCCAGGTGCCACTGGGATAATGGCCTTTCACAACAGACGGTCATAATATTACATTACACCCTTGGCACCACGGCTTACTGACCGGACCAGTAAAATCCCACACAGCATTTTGGAGCTTTCTTGGGTCTCCCATTCTTTAAACATAGTCTGGAGAAGCAACAGGCTGTTCTCATGGCAGTCAGGAAATGACCTGGTGGTGGATTATCATAAAGATGGTACGCCTTTCCTTTCCCAAAGCTGAGCTGGTTTGGCTCAACCACTGTAACACTAATTTTATGTTTTACAGAACATTTAGAATCATATTTGAAAATGTATCGAAAACTAAAGGAAAGCTACAATATAGTATTTTTGACACACACCCCCTTTCTTTTTCTTTTTGTTTAAATAGAACGTCCTGTAAAAATATTGCAAGTCCAGAAAATCCTTTACATTAAGAAGTTGTTATAACTCCAGGTAAAATAATTTATGGCAAATTATTCTCAAGTTTCAGTTTTCCTACTATTATCATGCTATTTCACAGCTATATATCTCTTGGACTCTGTTATAGGCCTTCAGAATCTGACACTATTCTCAGGAAAATAAATGGGATGGGGAATGAACACAAGCATTTTTAATGCAATATATACATTTCTCATTGCCCGACAATAAAGAAAAATAGGTAAAAAGCTGAAGTTGATCACAATGTCCAGAGACTCTAATGCAGAATATCATCAAAAGGAGCTAATTCCAGTGATTTTGCTGGAGTCATTCTAGGATCCTACTGTAGGTTCAGAAAAATGGAATGAAGGAATAAAATTAATATATTTCTATCTGGGGTTTGAGAATAACGTAGCCACATTTTTTGTTTCCAGTTGCTATTCAAGAATCTTAGCGTAGTCCTTAATCATAGCATTTAAGTGCCTTTGTTACCCCATTGTGTGTTAAATAATGTCATTACAATTGTTATGCTTACACACCAAGTTTTGCCAAAATCCCCCACTCACTGGTTCTTCATTAAATAACAACAAACCGTGAGGGTTAGTTCTGCATCAGCACCTCAATTTCCTCATGAAAAATTGCCGTTCTTTTTTCTTGGCTTGTGAGCACCCCGACCAATATCACTCATGCCTTGTTACACAACAAAAGGAAATAACGGCGCCTGCAACAGCAATCTGGCTTCGCCTGCCCGTACGGGATGCCATTTTGACTTGTGCAGCCCAGGCAGCGTGCACTGCTCCCCCATTGCCTTTGCAGACATAGGACGAGGTCTCAACCTCCCCAGTCGACTGGAAAGGGGACGCTATCCGAACACGCTGCCTGGGTGGGTATGGAGATGTGTACGTGATACAAAGAGGCGTGGAAACGATTGTTGCATCTCTTCTGCATCCATTTTTATCATGTGAAGATAATGATGACTGAGGGGGATAAATGACAAGGCATTCTATGGACAAGGTCCATTATATGCGCTCTGCTGCTTCCCAAAGCAAAACTCTAATCATGCAACAAGGTGAGTATGTTTGGAGCTGGCACCTGCATCTCTTGGGAGCTTCAGTAGGACCCTGTGCATGCATGCATGCACCTATGCACCTCCACACCTTGCCGCTACACAAAAAGGACGTGGACAGGCTGGAAGGGGTCCCGAGAAGGGCCACCAGGATGATCAGAGGACTGGGAAGCTGCCATATGAGGGTAGGCTGGGAGAGCTGGGTTTGTTCAGCCTTGAGAAAAGGAGGCTCAGAGGGGATCTCATCCCCATGTACCAGTACTTAAGGGGCAGCTACAAAGAAGATGGAGACTCCCTTTTTACAAGGAGTCCCATGGAGAGGACAAGGGGGATGGACACAAGTTGCTCTTGGGGAGATTCCGATTGGAGACCAGGGGGAAATTTTTCACAGTGAGGACAGTCACCATTGGAATAATCTCCCCAGGGAAGGAGCTGACTCGGCCACATTGGACACCTTCAAGAGTCACCTGGACAGGGTGCTGGGCCATCTTGTCTAGAGTGGGCTCTTCCTAGAAAGGTTGGACTAGATGATCCCTGAGATCCCTTCCAGCCTGGGATTCTGTGATTCTGTGATTATCAGCTCTGGGGTACAGATCTGTTGGTGTGCTAGTAAGGAAACAGATAAGTCACTGAAATCAGGTCTACAAGAATTTAGCATGTTTGTAGTCCAGCAATTAAAGACATACTTTAAATAAAGCACATGATCACTTGATTATAGAGTGCCCACAAAAAGAAGTTCTAACCTCACGTGATATTTTCTACCATTAGGCAACCAATAATCTGTCAAAACAGTAATTCCACTGGCTTCAGTGGCACCATTCATGCACCTACGTAAGCATAAGCCTAAATACTTTACTAGCTCTGGATCAAAACCAAGGCCTGTATCGCAGCTTTACTGCAAGGCACCCCCCTGACCCGGAGAGGTGGTAATGCCACATGCACCTTTAAAGCCGGAACCCGAGAGACCTGCAGCAATACCTGAGAAGTGCCAAAAGCCCTCAACTCCTTACTGAGCAATTCACTCCACCAGATAAATCTCAACCAGCACGGACCTGCACCAAAGATGTCAAAAGAACAAGATGTCACTGGCTTCAGAGGAGGTAGGATTGTGCCAAAAGCCAATTCTGGGGATTTTTTTGGCTGTTATCTAATGAAAATCAGAGGGATATTTTCAACTGAATTCCCTAAGTGGAAGTTTGTGACAAACACCTTTCACACATTCCTTTTTCTGGAAGAAGTGAGAGAAGGTGTCTCGGTGGCTCACATGCTAATCTTCTCCTACTGCTGGAACTATAGATCAGATGGCAGTTTAGTAATTTTTAGCACAGCTCTTGTTTAGCTCAACACAGACACACAAAATGAAGCACTCATTTGCTGACTAGAAAATCACAGTTGAGGTCGATTGATGAAGCAGTGCAAAGAAGCCTGTTCCGTCCCCAGCTTGTGGATAAACAATACCAACCATCACCCTTCACTAGTTATATATTCAACTCCTGAATATTTAAAAATCCAGCTAAGCTACTATATGGCTTACCAGCGATTTGTAGGGAAAGTGTCAGATTATTTTACATTTAGTAACACTCGAAGCAGCCAAGCTGCCCTATGTGTCTAACACAGAATAAAATCATTAGGGGTGGGGGTGGGGGGGGAGAAGAAAGGAGAAGAAAAAAACAAACCCAAAACTCAAGCAATACCAAAAAACACGTTAAATGATAAACCATGGAAGTGGATTTTCCATTACTCTGTAAAACCTTAGGAGGCCATGAGTTAACTGAAGCAAGCAGAACAAAAAATTTAAAAAAAATAAATAAAGGAAAACGCCACACCAAAAAAAAAAAAAAAGCAAACCCCAAACCACGAAGGAAGGAAGGTACCATAGCTACTTTCTTGAAAACAAAACCAATCTTTTCATTCCTGCCATTTGTTAGAATTCTTCCTCCAGGCAAGCTGGACAGCTGCACTAGTAGGTTTTTTAGTCATGGGTTGTAAGCCCCACCTGGCTAGATTTGTTTAGCAGACAGCTGGCAGAATGAAATAAAAAGAACAGGGACGTACAAACTGCTTCCAAAACAAAAAGCCGAAAGAATACTTTTTGGATGCTTTAGCTTTCGCTGTGTTTATTGGGTGTATGTCTGGGGGAGACTCTTCCCTTAATTTTTACTGACCCCCATATCTCTGCACCCCAAAAGTATTAAAAGAGCTGAAGCGAGGCTGCAGGCTGCATTAAGCAGATCAAAAAGGAAGGGAAAAACCCCATCTCAGCCTATTTATTTTGTACATGTGCGCACATATACGAATGTATATACACACATGCTCTCTCCCTCAATTATGGTTTACAATTCCCCAAGACTGACATTGGTTTTAAATTAACTTCTCTTCTTATTCTTTTCTTTTTTTGTTTTTTTTTTTTTTTTTTTGTTGGCAACTTTCTTCCTCTATTTTCTAAAGCCAATAAGATAGATTTTCTTCATCTGGAATGTTCTTTCTAGCTTAAAGATAAGAAGGAGTTTAAAATTGTGGGAATGGCATCCCTCCTGCATCTGTTTCGCTCACAAACCTATCAAATATCTAATTTTTGGCATTACTGCTGGCTCCAACAGGGGATGACATAAACCAGCTTTGTGGTTACATGTTTCACTTTTAATCTCATGAAAATGAAAATCAGTGCTGAAATGTCCCTTTACATGTGACAATGTGGGACTCTTTTCCAAAAACCAAAGGAAAGGGGCGTTACCCTGGTTAAGCTTAATATACAGCATATGTATAAATTTGCTTTTAGTTTGGATTTAGTTTGATCCTAGCAGAGGCATTTCTGGCTTTTTATTATTGTTATTAGTATTAGTATTATTTTGTTTAACTGCAGATATTTTAGACAATTTTGAAAGTGTCACAGTCACTACACAAAGGAAGATGCACAATAAATGTAAGATAGCGATCAGCAGATGAGCAGGCTGTTATGTGACAACAAATCTTCTGCAAGTAATATCATTTTCCACACAGCTATATGGTCACATTCCCGTAACATGTTTCTGTAGTTAGTGTGAAGGGAATCTGGTTTTTGCATGAGTTCTTTATTAAGAGCTAACGTAGTAATACTGGATGTACGACTGCAGCCCAAGATGGCTTGGATGCTGTCTTGATTGGAGAAACTTTATGAAAACAAACTCCAAATGTTTAAAAATAAAAAATGTGCCTTGACCTTATTTGAAAGGGAACATGTGAGGAAAAAGAGTATTTAAGCTTACGGTATGACCAGTACCTATGAAACCCAGATGATCTGGGGTTAAAAGAAGCCCAAGCTAGCCTGAAATGCAAGCCTACTTTTATATTCTGTGGAAACGTAACAAATATTAGCTACAGGAAGGCCCTGAAACCAATCTAAGCCATTACATAGCACAGCACTCACCCTCCCGAGCAGAAGCCGTTCTTGGCTGCCCTCCATCTCTGCCTATGCATCTCCACTGAGCGTAGACTCCATGGAGCCTGGCGTGATATGTGCATTTGAGAGTCCTCGCTTTACCAAAAACATCGATATCATGTGCTTCAAAAGGGAGGAGGGTGTCCGTAGGGCTTAATCCCCCAGGCTCGGGGAAACCCAATGCCCTCCCCAGGGTCAGAAATCAGGGCTCGTCCACACTTCCATCGTGCACCAAATCCATCTCTCAGCCAGCGGGTAAGCAGGAAAACGGCATTTGGAGGGGGTGACATTGGTTGCTCGAGGTGTCTTCATGGCCATCCTGGCCAACTTAGTCTTTGCAACACCTTCCTGCTCCACTTAATGTGTATTTTATAAAATCAATGCTCATCTATTTGCTTAGAAAATACACAACCATTCATCTTTCAAAGTCCTTCTGTTGATTTGATGAAGGCAAAACCTATGAAATTCTCTGTGTTGCCCCACGCACCCCTCCCAGGCTCCAGCAGAAAGAAGAAGTCACACTAATTTTGTTTATCTCACATTCCTTGGGTTAATTTCTGTAAGAGTTCACCCTGCCCTAGATGAACCTACAACTCGGCCAACTTCTTTAGTAAAGAAAATTGATTCTTGTTTACCCCTTTCAATAAAGAGAATCGTGATGAATTTTAATAGGCTTACCCCCCACTGCTAGAAAATCTCCCTCCTTTGGCTTCATGAGCTTTGAAATACATAAATCAGAAAGAAGCCTGGATTTAAAGAAAAAGACGTTGAAGAAGAAATTCCACAAGTTTAAAGCTCTTCCTTAATACTTGGCCAAACGTCATGTTTCTTCCTACGTACCTCACCCCAACAAACACTATCTATATTAAGAGAGACCCTGCCTATAAACTGATCTCTGCTTTTTAGCTGGACGACTAATGATGGCAAAACAACTGAAAGTGTTTCATATTTGTGTTGGAAGATTAACATAACTCATTTCAACTCTGTTGAACGGACACATTTTACTCAGGAGAGAAGTATTAAAAAAAACCAAAAACCACCAAAATAACAAAACCCACAAATGCGGAGGGAAAAGGGACATCAACCCTTAAAAATATTTCCTAGTATTACCATTCGTATGGCATAAACAAACAGGCAGAGTGCATACATATTGGCCCCAGTCCTGTAATTTGGATGACAAGGGAGATCCTTTTGCCTAGGCAGCGCAAAACTAATTTCACCGCACTGGCACATAATGCAATGTGATTGCTCCCTCAGTTTTATATTACAAGGTCACTGGAGCAAAAATTTTTGTGGTTTGTACAGTACCAAGCACTCCAAGAAAACTTATTATAAAATGATGTTATATTTAGTATAAATAAACTCATACCTACTATATAATTGGGGGGAAAATACTTTGTCTGACGTAGCAGCTCTGCAAAAACATAAAGGACAGTTTGCAGAAAAACACCTTTTGATAAAGAAATTTTGCTCATTTCTTACACTACAAAATTTAGTCTACTTTCTTGAGGGCTCACAAACATTTGGAAACTTTAAACTGAAGTATTTCCATACATGGATTACTTTTTTCCTGTGCATCAAAGAACTGAATCCAGAATTCAACTTTTGACAATTCTGACAAACAGAATGTTACAATCTGGCCAAAACATGCAATACTGGAACCCTATTAATGCTAAACTGTTGATCACTTCACCAAGCAAAACACATTGCTTTTCCTTGGCTTTTCCAATGGACACCATCACGCAGAGCTCTGCCGCGATGCTCAGTTCAGTCTTGCCCAATGTAGACTGGGTTTGAAATTTTTAAAATAAAACATTTGAAATATCAAAGTTGATCCTACTTCAGTTCAGAACAGATCTACTCGATATCATACAAAATCAGATTTTTTTAAATAAAAATACTTCCAAAACAATTACAGAAATTCTGCCAACATGTTTATTTACCAAAACACAAGCCTGTAAAAATGACGGGTGTTCCCGTAACCCCCTCAATAATAAAAGCTCATGTTTTCCTTCTTTAAAAGCTATGCAACAACAACCACTTTCTTCAATTCTATTATTTTCCCACTCCAAGCAGAGAGTTTTATCTGGCAATAACAGCTGGGCTCACTTCCTTCAGCACCTGTATTTTCTGAGAAGCCAGTAAAACAAGTACCAATTCAGCTTCATGCAATCTCAGCCTTCAACTGATACGACTTTGAACCAAACTATCTTGATTTTTATTTTACTTTTATCTCATATGCTTAATACCAGCAGAGTTACGTCCCCCAATGCTTTATGGGGCATATGCAGCACCAGGCAGCTAGTAACATTGGGCACTATGATTGCATATATATGCACTGCACCAGACTTCAGGACTGTAGCTGAAGCAACTCGTTCATAATTAGAGAAGCACTTGGAAACCTCATCTTGCTTCTCTTTTTCAGCATTGCTTTACCCCAAATGACCCTGGAAAAATACATTTTTAAATACCTTTCCATATTATTGTTTAGATACTTCATTTATTCGGTAGAAATAATATAAAATAGAGTCCTTCATCCTCATTAGGATGAGTGACAATATTCATGCAAAACTGACACACACATGGCATGAGATGTAAACGATCCAAAATTATTATTATCAAAAGAAAACGAATTATGGCAATCTTGATTTGGAAAGGCAAAGGCTGCCCTGTAATCATTGCAGCTAAACTGCTCGGGTTCAAGGTAGGCACATACTTGTTGAACTGTGCCCTCTGACATCTCCATTCCACAATTTTACCCAAACTTTGCTTCACATGATACAGCCCTACTTTGGTGGATATCCTAACCTATACCAGGAGACCCAGGTCCGTTACTGGAATTTACTCTCCCAAGAAAGAGCTTGCAAGAGGATGCGGGTCTAGGTGCACAGCCACGCCAACCCAGGCAGTACAACTGGGTATTTACAGAAATCACACAAGGCAGCTCTTCTCAGCAAACCCGGCCGCAAGCACGGCGCTGGTGCTGGTGTCGGTTTGAAGGCAGCACCCATATCGATGTTGTAATGAGAGTCAAATCCCATGTAATTCACACATTAAAAGGAGAGAGCAATGCATGAAAAAAAAAATCAGTTTGGCTAATGAAAAAATCAGTTTGTCTAATGAAATTAAAGTCCCTAATCAAATATTGGCAGGAAAGATATTTAGAAACTCTCCTAATGTCATCCAGCTAATTCTCCCCTATTCCAACTAGAAGGGAAAACAGTTGATTTTTATTCCCTGCTGAACCTTCCACCCTCAAATCACCAGAAAGACCCTGTACTGAAGAGTATAATTAAGGCAGATTAGGGCAGATTTAGCTGTCAGCTATACCAGTACCGCACAGGTAATTCCTTTTACTTCGGTGGTTGCATGACAGCCCAGGTAGGCAACGTACCTTCTGGAGAGGCTTTCCCAGTATGGACTCTTCTTTGGAAATGTTTTTTCCTCACCTGATAAGTACACCCATAGCAAAAAAAATATTGAGGCACACACTGCCAAAGTGCAGGGGGACCTGTGCTCCTGGGTCACTGCCTCTACTGGGTTAACTTGCACTTTTAGCTTCCAACTTTTTTCCTCCAGAAGACTTTTAAGGAACTAGTCAATTAAAGAAATAGTTCATAGAAAGAAAAAACAAAACAACGCAAAAGAAACAACCCACCACACAAAACCAAAATAACAACAAAAAAAGAGCTGAAATTAGTATTTCCTTTAAAGCATTAATATTCCCATCACCCGCCAGCCTCTGCTATTGCCCTTGTTAGGTCTTGCCCGTCTGCCTGTCCTGGTTTTGTCCTTCCTCCCGTCCTACTTTCTGCCATCCTCCATGACAGTATCACGATGGTATCTCTTCATCTCCATCCCCGGCCATCAGCCACCCCTTTGTGCTGCACCCTAACTCTGGAGTCACCACTGACCCACACCACACACTTGTCCTGCTACCTCTCGCACCATCGTCCTACCCTTCATCCCCCTACACCGTTCTCCATCTTGTGTCTCACCTCTCCCCTTTCACCTCTTCATTTTGCCTAGGTTTGGGGGGGGAAGCACTGTGAAGCCAGGCAGGACAGACTTCCTATTCCCAGCTCTAGTGAGAGCCTCATCAACGTGGCTAAAGAAAACAGCCATACCAGTGAAAAAGTTAGATGCTTTACCAGTGTCTTCATCTGTGTACAACCCATTCCCTAACAGAGAAATTTCTTCCGATATATAACACACACCTCTCTTTATACACTACCCACTGTTACTTTTGTTTTTCTCATGACATCTGAGGTCTCTCTTAATACAACAATGTTCTGAGGCTGGTATAAGGGGTTTTTTTACTAACAGGATCTGTTATAAGGCTTTCTTGGATAACTGACTGCCAATCCCCAAAGGAGGAAAACCTAAGCACAGGAGAAACTAGTCCAATGAGACTATGTGACAATACTGCCCACCAATGCTAGGAAATCCCTGAAGTTCATTGTATCATATACAGAATATTCCAACAAGAAGAACTGCGAGAGGAAGAGGTCAAACAAAGGACTAAAGGATCACCATTGACCGTCATACCTAGCACCATCTTACTGGGCAACAACTAGTAGGCTGCGGTTTTGATGACAGCCTTTGATTTGGTTTGGTTTTTTTTTTTGTGGTAACACTTTATTTTAAGTATCTTATAATTATGAATTCATTTAGTATTGATTGCAGTGGCTCTAATCACAAAGAATTAATTTGCCATGTCATGAATGTCATGTGCATTCATATAAAAAAATTTGCTTTAATTCAAGATTAATTAATATGGGAAAATGTTATTGCTTTTGTAATATCACCATCTTAATACATCTCATTTTTTTCAGTAGTTTAGAAACCCACTCTTAGTACTTTTATCAGAGTTTCTTCATTTTTACACAAGTTTTTTAAAGAGTAGCTAGGAGTCTTTTTTTATTTCTACAAGCTTTTGGGATTAGGGTTTACAAAAACCAACAAACAAACCCAAAAAACCCCAAACTAACTTCCCAGAGTGCCTAATGGTCCCAAATCTCATGCATTTATTGCACTAAATTGACTAAGCTGGTTTTCCTACCTATTTGATGACACTGAAACAAGCAAAGGTAATTCAAAGCTTGCATTCTTTCCTAGTCCGACAGAAAGGCTTGTGTCTTGAATGAGAGCTGGCAAACACAGAAGGGATTACCTGTGACTTCAAACCCTCTGTAGACATGTCAAAATACACTCCGAGCAAATTGAGCCTTGACTGAAAGCAGGTATGTGCTTTGGATGCTATGTCTCATTGCATCTGTTACAGGCAACGTGTCAGCCCCATCTCCATCCGGCTGCCTCTGACTGTGATGCAACATGACACAGTTTGATAACAAAAGGATGTAATACACCATAATGACTCCAGGCAGGCAATTGCAATGCGATGGGATGTGCGGCCATGTAGTAGCAGGTGACATACCTCTTCAATCAGTCATGGACTAATCGCTAAAGCTTCCAGTTTTGGTTCACTTTGGAAAAAATCCTAAAGTCTTAATGATTATTTTCATCCGAATGTTTCAATATTGCTTCCTGCTGCACTCACCCTGGCTCCCTTTCACTGCTGCTGAATTTCAGGTAGCAGCTGAAGCTATACCAAAAAAACCCAACCCCAAACCCAATAAATGCCTGGTATCTGGGCTACGCACAGACTGATCCTCTTTGCTAGGCAATGTGTACGCATTCACCCTTAAAAATTAACAAAGAGAAGGCTGCGAACGTAAGAGGCTATTCTTTATTTGTGCTATGGGAAGCAATAATGGAGATTTACAGTTCTTCAATACAGCAAAGGATTTCCCAGAATGCTGACTAACTGAACCACTCTGTACTTTATTGATGTACCAACACACTGAAAACACAGGTTTATTAATAAATAGCTTGACTGAAGTGTAAGATGTAGAGGAAGCCTGGAGAAGGACATCGCCTCTACAAAAAACAGGGAAGTGTGAAAAAAAAAATAGAAAAACCACACTTACTGTATAGGACTGAAGAAGCATGATCAGGAGATTAACTCTGGGGATGGGGAGAGAAACTCAAGTACTTGGAGAAAACACTGAAGAGTGCAGGGAGATCTATGGGAGGTCTGCGCCTGCAAAACGTTTCTCCTCCTGTTTCTGATTTGCATAGCCTTAACCATCCTGCCATTTAATTAACTTCTTTTGTAAAGAATGCAACAGATGTAAAAATCTACTTTAAAAAAAACCCAAAAAACCCCTGGCGCATGCAAGTAAAAAGTCAGACCCAGGTTGCATTGCAGGCAGCGTTGACAGAAAGCAAGCTCAGGGCCACCATGGGGGATGAGCTCTGTTCGTACCTCTCTGTGCCTGCCATTCCCACATCCCTGGAGTGTCCTCCGGGCATCACACCTCAGCCCCAGGCACGCACTGGAGCAGCCTCTCCTGTACAGAAACCAGCAGATTTGGGGACGAAGCCACCCTCCCGCACAGCCCACTACCATTTCGTCAATGGACTTTCATTTGCTTGCATCTCGGCTGCCGGTACTCGGCTCCCATCGCTCAGCGGGACCCTAAGCAAAGCGAGGAATAGCAGGGGAAAACATCCCTCGCATCTTCCCTTTCAACTTCAGGCAGCATGGGGAAGCGTATCAATGTGTAGCAGATGTGCTGAGACCAAAGTGATCTCTTCCTCATGATTACAGTTGGTTATACCTGGGGATGCGCAATTTAATTCAGGCACAAATGCGCAAAGGAGAGTGGTACTAAAGTAAAATAAGTGGTACTAAAGGCTTTGTTCCGTGCACAGTAATATAGTGTTTTATTTCACTAGACCTGGCTCACACATAAAGAAAAGAGGCACAGTTTGATACATGCCTTCTCCGATGAGTACTGCTAAGTAAGTGTATTTGTTCTCAGTGTTGTTGTCATAAATATCATGAAATTTCTTATTTGAAGTTGGGAACTAATGATTCTTTCTCCTTAATGTGCTACAGTGACTCTGCACCCTATTGTTTTCTACCATTTGAGAATGCCCAAGGATGTCATTATAACTTCATGTATCAATATTAAACCTTTGCAAACAGTCGACTAAATGAGCAGTTATCTTTGCTTCTGAAAATAGCGTACCTTTTTTTTTTAAACTTCATTTATCAGTAACTAGGTGTAGTCAATTGCTCTCCAGTATTGATCACAATATCTATAGCAGTCACAGAGTACCTTTGCTCAAGGTCATTGTAAGGTCGAGTTATGATCAATATGAATTGACTGTCTGCAAATAAATTTAAGTAGCTGACATAACCGAAAGGAGTACCTATTTAAAATTAAGGTGGACCATCTGTTCCTCTGTTAGAAAGGCCTATGGACTCCATAAGCACGGAGGAGGTACAGGTTGTCTGAATGTGCACCACTAGTTCGGCAGATTTTCCTGCAATTAGAAGTGGATAACTATGGATCTAATCCTGAAAATGTTCACTCCTGGAAGGAAAAGTATCAGTCTTCAGTCTTAGTCTGTAAGGAGTTGGCTCACTTGGGATCAGACCCGCTGCCTTGAAAGTAAATAAATTAAAACAGTATATGCAGGGTCTCTATTGCTGTCCTCCATTTCCCATGGGCTTTTTATACTCTGTGGTCTGTAGAGAATCCAAATAAGGCCAGACTTTTCCAACATCAATACCTGCACCTTGTTCTTCTGTCCCCATTTAGACATCCATGCCTACATGCAGCCATATTAAAATACTTTACATTGAAGCCAACGATCTAATTTTTTTTTTTTTTAATTGGTAGATTTCTATTGTCCCTGTTGGAGTTTCAGAGAAGATCTACCTGAGGATTTTAAAGTCATGGCCAGGGGGGCAGGGGGCGAACCAAAAAAAAAAGAAAATAAAAGAAAAGAAAAGAAACCCCAAAGCAAAACCAAACCAACCCAACTAACAAAAAAACCTGAGCAGAATAAATGTGTTAAACCACAATGGGCTCAGACAACGTTAGCCAAGGGAGAGACATCCCAGGTGAGACAGGCTCCGAGAGAAGACCTGTGATCAGGTCGCTGGCCACTGGATGTCACTGCTGCCTACCCAAAGGTAGCCCACAAAGCACTTATGTGACTGTAAAAATTGTGGCTGTAGGAAGCAGTTTTGCTGGAAACATTCCACATAGTTAGGCAATTTCTAATTTCAGAAAAATAGGCTCATAAAGCTCAAGAAGGCAATACCCAACTTCAAGAGTAATTAGTTTCATTTGTTTGCTTCAGCTTTAGCTGAATGAGAAACACTAATAAAGAGTAAGTTTGGGGGTCGCGGGCAGTTCCAGAAAGTTGCAGCCATTGTGCTTTTGCAAATGATATCTGCAACCGAGGTACTGCTTTCCAATCTCATTTGAAAGAACAAAACCAAACCCTCACCTGGGAAAATTCTCCTGTTTCTATCAGCCTGTACCTGCAGGAAGAGTATGTTTATCTTGCCTAAAGGAGGTACTACCGCTGCTCCTGACCATTGCAACCAACTACTCGCCATGAGCCACGCTGAATCAAAAATAATCTGACCAACTCCGAGGAAAGATCTGGCCCACATGTGAAAAAAAAAAATCTTACATTATTTTCTATATTTAGACTATAGAGTCGATATTATTATTGTTGTTATTAATTGAAGCCATTCATCTTGGTTCGTCACATTAGTGCAGCAGCTCTACGGGTGGGATTTATGTGACCAAATGCAGATGTCTCTCTTGCAGACATCTGAGCTAGGCTCTTCTCACATTCAGGCTAGAAAAAGAGATGCCATTAATGTGGGATTAACCTCATCCTAAAGCAGATATAAAAACGGCCCAGATGAAATGTATTTCAAAGGATCTGTTTCCCCCTGTTGGTTTAAAGGAAGCCCAAATTGATTGGCTCTGATCTAGACATCTAAAGCCAGGTGAACTCATTCTCACTCCCTCTGACTGAGCTGAAAGAAAGCTGTCAAGGAAAAGAAAAATAGGACCTTCCAGGTTTTTGGAGCAGGAGAACTGGTACGGCTCCTCTTAGGATCAGAGCTCTGTGTTAATTCATACCTCCAGAAGGACGCCTTAAGTCTTCCCATGAAATACTCTAGAAGACAGAGCTCAGACCACAGCGATATCAATAGCGTGAGGCTTCCCAAGACAGCTGAGCCCTCATAGACTGTTTCTGCTAGAGGTCTTAATCTGTTAGCTCCTAGTTGCAGCTGTGTGTTTCTAACCCTCCTTGCTGGGTTGCTTTTCTCATAGCTGTGCATGCTGAACCAGACCACCACGGGGTTGGACAAGTACCAGACCTCATGCAGGAGAGAACATGGGAATGCACAGCCAAAGCAGGCAGGGCAGCAGGACCAACTTTTCCTGGCAGTAGTGAGCCATCAGATCAGATCAGCCATCTCACAAGACTACGGTGATGCAGAGTAGCCATCATGCTGGGGGAGAGACCACCCAAGCTAGGCAGTATCTCTCTTCAGGATTCCCTATATGCCAGTGCCAGCCCTACTTTGTCATTCAAACCCTGCTGCAAGACTTCAGACGTATCATAAATTTGAGTCCCAGCTGCATTGCAGGCTTCACTGACACCTCAAGCTGGATTTTCTGGTTGGTGAAAGTGATGTCATGCTAGAAGTCACTCAAGATAACCTAAATTCCACCCTAGCCAGGAAGAAACTGGTTCCCTTCACAGAGGGCAATTCTGCGTGCATGTCACTTATACAATGCCCGTGAAGCCTCTCCTTCCTTTATCCACTTCCCCTTTTGACCCCATATATACAGGAGTTTTTTCAGCCTGTCTGAAGCGCTTTGTTTTGGGAACCGACACGACAGCATCAGCCATTTTTTGAAGCACCAAAGCAAGCCACATGCTCCAGCTCGGAAGCTGTAACCACAGGATTTACACGGACAGCGTCCTTACCTTTGGGCTCACCACTTTACAGTGAGCAACAAAATCATCTGAAATCGGCTATACGAAGGAAGTATTGGTGAAAGGCTGCGGTCTAGTCACGCTGGAAAGTGTTACTGGCTAGGCCTTCTGGGACAAGTCTTTCATCTTTAACTGAGATATTAGAGGGTTTTCTTAATAAAAAGATACATCATCCATTAGCTTATATATATAACCCAAATGACATCCTCACAAGTGTAGCAGTCTTGGGGCCCAAACCATTCAAGAAGCAATTACAAAATCAATAACACATGCTGCGGTGATTACATTTGATTAGAGACAACATGAAGGAAAAAAAAAAAAAGAAAAAAGAGCAATATTCACCCACACCCCTATTCCTAGAACAATAATTCTTCATTGTGATGGTTCTGGTACATAAGAAGGTTTCCTCCTTATACATGAAGGAAATCAGCCTGCTATATTAGTGGCAATTAACACAAATCAAGACCATGAGCACTAAATTTAGGGAAAGAGAGGAGCTGTTGCCATGTGGAATGAGGCTTTCTTCACCATTGGGCCAAAAGCCCACATCCCTTGACACTTTGGATGGAGAACCACGGTTTGGGCCCATCCCTCATCACCAACTTATATTTTTATATTACATACACACACTAAAAACTCCTTAGATTTTAAGTCACCTATTGATAATTAACCGCTTTTGTGAATATTCTTACTGGAAGTTGACACATGGCTTAATAAAATGAATATAACTCAACAGACTATGGCTTACTCCAAGGAAGAGTTATAATAAAGTTACCAGTATGTTTGGGTTTTGATAGTTTGGGCCAAGTTAGTCTATGCTGTTCTACTTTAGTGTTAAATACATACATATTTTAATATCTTGCAATGAAAACTTACAGCCTAGAAAGCCATTATAGTAAAGCAAGGGAATGGGGGAGAGAGAGGAATGGAAGGGATCCAAGGGGAAACCTGTTGGCAAGACCATTTCTGCCAGAAACTACTCCAGACCAACACAGCCCCACGTGTGAGCCTTTCCTCAGCATAGCTTCCAGCACTCCTGATGTCCTGCGGTACGATGCACCCTTCCCCTTGCTCTTTTGGGAGCCTATGTGCTCACTTCCACATACAGCTGGACTTTTTGGTCCTGAGGAACAAGCCAAGATCCTATCTCCTGTCACTTCTCATGAACGTGCAATATGTATAGTTGACATCATGCTCAGAAAGCACTACTCCATCAGTCTGCAACCCAGCCTGACGACCACTTAGGGCTTTCTGAACTAGAAAAAACAAATAAAACCCACTCAAAATTAATATATTACAGCTCAAGGTAACAGAGACACCACGTGAGGCTGAGAAAAGAGCCAAGTGCTATGCTGCATGGAAAGGTCTGGTTGGCTCCAGAAGGTCCTGACCCTAAGTCTGAGCAAGGACGCTCCTGGTAAGACCCCCCCAGGGCTGTGCTAAGACAATATAGGCGTGATATGCAGGACAGAAACTGGATAGAAGGTTTTAGTTTCCCAGTCTAAAGTCTTAGTAGGTAAATTGTGCTGTCTCTCTAAACTGTATCTTTTAAAGATAAAAATTAAGCAGCTTCTTATGCAGTCACTATTCAAGCAAACCCCTCATGCTCAAATATTTAAAAGAGTCCTTTTGTTTATTTTTACTGTCTCCAGTGGGCTATTTGCTTGAGTCAAGACTGCCAGATTTGGTCCCATGGAACTTGATCTAAATAAACTGCAGGAAGTGAACGGGAAAAAAATCTTGTATTGTTCCCTTATTGCCTGAATTGCCTGAAATGCATTCAGGTAGTCTGACCTCTGTAAACATCTGTTAACATGCACAGAGCTTACGTTCCTACAGTTTGCAAAACGCAAGCGTGATATTAGCAGCACAAATATTTCCTCCCTTCTGAAAGTAAGTTTCCACCTTAAATAAATTAAATTGTGTTGCAGCAGTAGCTAAGGTGGTCAATGCAATTAAATTCAAAACCTGAATGTATTGAACTTTCTGCAATTATACATGGGTCATCTCTGGACAATATGTTGGCCATCTGGTAGCATCTGTGCTGTTCCCACTAATAGAGTTCCTGCTGTGGCTCCAGGCCATGACAGGCAGCACTAAGCAGGTCACATGTTGTGTCTTTCAGCCATATTTAGGTCACAGTTTTGGGGGTTGCAGGAATAATCTCACTGCGCAAAGGCAATGAAAATGAATAACCCCTCTCAGGTATTTTGTGCATACAAAAAGTTAAAGGAATACTTTTCAGGATTTTATCTGCTCCTCAGCCCCAGGATTAAGAGCAAATAAGTCAAGACAACCACTGCATTTAAAACTGCAAAGCTAAGCCAGATATCTCTTCTCTCGTCTCTTTAATAAGGCTCTCACAAACATAGGAAATGTTTACTGGTCTGCAAGAATAAGGTGCTGAAAATGACACTCCCATCGCTATTTTTCTGAGAAATACATAGAGACTCCTTTTTGTGTTCTGTTTTGGTCACAAAGAAATGTTCCTGAATAATCCTGATTAGCGCCTGCTGCATGAGAATGGCCTCCCAAATTCTGGACGGGCCTAAGGGGGAGAGAGTGGGGAAGGGAGAAATGTAAGCAGTTTTGCTGCAAATCTGCTAAAGCCGAATGGCTTTCATGCCATGTTTTTCACTACAAGACATTTTAGCGGGCAGACTAATGAAGAATTAGTCTGGTTGTCTGAAAGAGCATCACTTTTCAAATAAGAAAAAGGCTACCAACAATTCCTATATTATACCTGTACGCTTTAATGGCTTTAAGAGATGTGCGCACAAAATCATATGCACCGAATATAGTGTTTTAAAATAATGTACCACTGATGGATTTGCTGCAAAATTAATTTAATATGGATTTAAAAAACAATGTGCTCTGTCTCTTGACCAGCATAAGCAATTTCAGTTTGACATCAATTAGTGAGTAGCTTTTACTCTTATAGACATATTTATAATGGAAAGGAGTGCATTTAGGCTTTAAGGTCCTGCCAACTAATCAATTTGATGAACTAATTGATAATAAATGTTAATTGACAACTAACAGCAGTCAATTAATTGCATTTCAAATGCAGCTCCAGGAAGCTGAGTTGAACATTATTCTACCTCAAGCTACTCAAATAATAGCTCAGCAATGACTTTGCAACAGGCTTCAAAGGTCAAAACGGGCTACTTTCCTATTTGTCATAAGATCTGGGAACATGTGTTCATAAAAAGCAGTGACCTGTGCACATGCCTGGTCTGCACTGTAATTCCGATATGATGGCTGCTCACAACGCTTATCAACACCCCATTCATAAAGCTGCGCTGTGCCGCAGCTGTATCAGCGCTTTCTCTATAAAATCCTGGGTTCAGACCTAAATTTCTCTTGGGGTGACACATGGGACTCAGGCCCTCCATTCAGAAGGGACATTTCTATGGTTAAAGCTGATACTAATCAAGGTTTCTGTGAGTGTGTAGGATGGAGAGGAAGAGTTCCTTTTTCCTGACTGCAATTCAATTCCTTGAAATATTCCGTGCAGCTCCCAGTTCTCTTTAACTCATCTCTTAGAAGGAAACATTTTGGCCCTTCAGCAGCAATGAAGGACAGGGCATTAATTAGATAACAGTGTGCACAAGTAGGACAATTTCTGGTATTTTCAACCTAAATACAGTTTAGGAAACTGCCAACTGACATGGAAAAGTGACCAATTAGTGGGTTTTACCCAGACCTTGAAGGCTCCGAGATGGACAAGCCAAGTATATATACATGTAATGAAAAAACAGTGTGGGATTGGACACAGCGCGTATGTTCAAGTTATTTAATACTTGCCTGTGCTTGTTTTCCAGCATTGACTAATTTGCACCTTGCCTCTCCCCATCTGCACGGCTGTGCAACCGTCCTCAGCCTCTTTAACGTCCTTCACCACATCCCCTTCAAAAGATCACCCGCTCCCTCACCTTGAACTGCCACGGCTCAGGCAGCGTTTCAGGAAACCCACCTCTCTTCGCATAATCCTGTAACAACTTTATTGCAAGTTCTTTCTGTTCAAAAGCAGGTTACTGGAAGAGACAGCACCCATCAGACTCACAAAGACCCTAACCTCTGCCCGCACCCCTAGATTTTGCCAACCAACTTTTTAACCCAAACCATGGCACTTCCCTAGTTGAGGGATGAGTAGTTACAACTAAATCGCTTACTAGACCCCTTTCAAAACTGAGCCGGAGCAAAAAAATCAGCAGGATTCATGCATTTTTCTAGGATAGACCCCTGAATGTTACAATGCTCCTTATCTCTTCCGAATTATAGTCTGCTGGATCTGCTCAGGATCAGCTGCATCTCCTCTCTAATCCAGCAGCTAGATGAGACCAAGAGGGGTGCACGATGGGAAACCGGGGGCTTCGGTGACAGTAGGGCTCTTACGACTCCCAGCTCCACTTGATGAGTTGCAGGTATTACTCAACTGATTAGTATCTAAGAGAAATAAATATCTAGGTGAAGAGCAGCTGGCCTTAGCTCAAAGTTAGATAAGAAAGAAATGGCAAGAACGGAAAAACTGGCAGAAGCAATAATTTCGCCTTTACTGAATACTGCTCATTTGAGAGTGCACAGGATGGTACGTGTTCTTGGATCCAAGCTGTTTCATGAACTGCTCCTAGAGCTAGAAAAAATTAGCCAGATATAGTGCAGTTTTCTATCCTCAGGGCAGACGGAACCTCTTATTTCTGCACTCAGAGGATGTATCAAAATTTATCCCTTTCCATCAAAGGGGTACCAACAACAACAACACCCCTAAGGGCTACAAGGAAGCTCCACGGCAGCCCTCCTCCACCACCGAGACATCACACACACATTGCGGACAGCCTCCCCTATGCTCTGCACACCCACGCCAGGTCCAGCCCTGCACTAAGGTCCCCGATCCAACCGCATGGGCACCATCTAGTCTCCATACCGTCCCTGGCAGCACCTGCATCCAGGCAGAACGACGAGGTCAACTCCACAAAGTCTGTTCCGGAGATGCAAGGTTATCTTCATGGAAAACCTCTAGCCAGAGAGACCCATCTCTGTAACAAGTTTTGCTGATTTTAAGAAACACGTTCTTGTTCAGGTTTATCTTTCCTAAAGACAGAAGAAAAAGCTTGACTACTTTTTTTAGCTGGAAGATCAGATCTTAAAAAAAATCAATCCATTTCTGCACAACAAGAGGCAGTGGAAGAAGGCTTAATTCCTTCCATGGGGCTCTAACTTTTCCTAATGGATTGCATGATCCTTCACACTATAGCAATGAGAACAGCAGAAACAGAAGCCCTATACTAGAGCTACCTTCCTTCCAAACTGTGACCTGCCAGTAATTTTCCTTCCCTAAAATTTCCATCCTGTCATGACAGATAAAGTGGCAGGGTCTACCATTCCTAATCGCTGGCCCCAGCTCTTGCTGAATTCCAATATCATGCACAGTTTAGTTATGGACTTTAGGCTGCAATTCATAGCCAAACCATGGAAGAGATTTAATTCAATAGTGGCTGGGGTCACAGGAAGAGGGTGCCAAGAGCAGCAGACCCTGTAGTAAGATATCCTGAGAAAGACAGTTACTGGAGGCAGAGAATATACTGGATCATTTTGTGGGGGCTTACAGGAACTGTAAGAGGACAAGAATCAAAGCCCTCCAGGAAAGTTAATGCATTAGAGAAAGGAAAATGGTAAAGGCTGGAGGGTGGGCTGGCAGCCTGGATGTAGAAGTGCTTTGGTTTGAGATGGGTGTTCTTGTATTTCAAGCTCCCCACCTGAAAACAACAACAACAAAAAATGGTCAGAACTGGCTTGTGCTGGAGAAAAAGTGGTTAACTGCATAAGATGATACTGAATCCTACTGCCCCCAAATTTATTAGGCAGCAGCTCTTCCTGTAACACACAGAAACTTAATAAAAGACTGCATAATATTTCTATGACATGTTGGTGCTGGGAGATGCTAAACAAACCAAGTCAAATTCAAGGACCCCTTTATGATACAGGTAACTCTTTAGAAGAGCAAAAAAACACGTTCATAGAAAATTCAGAATGAAAACAATCCAATATGTGTCCTCCAATACCTTTTCCAAAATGATTTGCCCGGGTCTATAAGGGTAGCAAGGAAGGCTGAGGAGGGACTGGCTTCTGGGCCAAGGCGTGTTTCTGCACAAAAGCAGATCATTGTGGGTGGCTCGGGACAAACTACCATCGCTTGCAGGTAGTTGTACTACACTCATTGCTTTGCACCAAAAGGTTTTCAGTGGAGCTTTTAAGTATTTACTGTAGTGTCGGAAGTCATTTATTTTATACCATGACACAGACCCTGCATTAAAACTATCACTGCCAGGAGTCCCTGCGAATGTAACTATTTTTATGGACCAAATGTTGTGGGTCAATGTTTTAACACAGGCTTGTTGTACAGTATATTGCTCAGTAAAGTGTCCCTCAACTGCAGGCGTTTAATAGTCTGTCTGTTGCTTAGCCCATTACCACAATTCTGCGCTCTTTCTCTGTTTTATTAAAGCCCAGAGAGTCAAACGGATGCCTGTGGGTGGCACGGGGCTCTAAGAGTTTTCTAAAGCAACCTGAAAATCCTCCAGGTTTAAGGTAAAGGGTCCCAGCTCACGACCTCCACCACCCCGAGCACACGAGCGGCTGCAATCACCTATGACACCCTCCCCCGGCAAAACAGCAAAACCATCCACAATTTACTTTTTTTTTTTTTTTTAACATAATGCTGGGGCCACTGTCCTAGATTTTCCTGGCAAGGAGTCAAAAAAAAAAAAAAAAAATTCTTCCTCCACGCTGGTGCAAAACGTCCCAGCCCGGTGTTGGGGCGAAGTGACAGGTCCCTTCCCCATCCCAAAGGCTTCCAGCCGGGCGTTCATTTTTGGCGAGCTGCCAGAGGAGGGTGCTCTGTTGTTAGATGAAGACCCTCCAAATTGGAGAGGCAGAGAAAACAGAAGAGCAGGAATCTTCTTTACCGTACATCTCCCTTCTGGAAAGAGACACTCCGGTGTCTGCTTCCCCCCCTCCCGGCTTTTTTCTTTTTTTTTTTTTTTGTCTCATTCTGTCACTCTCTGGTTCTTTTACAATGGCAACAACAATGATCTTGTCTAAATGATTTCACAGGCTATTATTCAGACACTCAACTTTTAACATTTCAATTTTGTCATTTTGTTGCTACACAAAAGGTGCACTTCTCCAGTATAATGTTCTGAGAATTATGTCAATGAGCAGTAATGGCTTTTAACATTAACTTGATCATTAACAACTACATTATCTGTGGCATAATCAGCACCTCAGTCTATTGTGCAATATTACTGTACAGATTTTGGAAACGAAGGCCTGGCCTAAGCAAAAGTTCCTTGGATTTCACCGTGATTTTTCTTTTAATTGAAATGCTTTTAAAACGCTTCATATTTTTTTTGTGAACGCCTTTAAATTTGGTTTGCATCAGTTTGTCTTACCTCTGGAAATGGGCGGTAACATTTTTTTAAACTGAGCTAAGAACATCCAGGTTGGGGTTTGAATCAGGTCAACTAGACGAGTTTAGTTAAACTAGCGCAAGCTGCAGACCAATTCCAGAAAGAGTATCTATTTTGAAAGTTGCTCACATCCAAAGCCTGTTCCATTTTTACATCATTTTTATTCGATCTGTTCCATCAATTTACCAACACAAGCTATGCAGATGTTGACGCTTTTATACTGCTAGACAGAGGGTTGCCAATTTTAATTTGTCCTTGCCAAAGAGTCAAAGGTAACATGAGAGTTTTTAATTAATTTTCCATGTTTCCTAAATAAAGTTGCCCTACAATTCACCTCCACACATCCTTCTCGTTGGTAACAAATCCCATAGCACAAGGCCTTTTGTTACTGAATGTATGTTCTTGGGTGCAACCTTTTCTGGGAGAACAGGAGCAGCATCCCTAACTCCTCTTACATACTAAGGACCACAGCTTTAACTAATAGGAAAACCTTTATCGCTCCAGATGGGATAAATCTATTGATTTTAATTGAACTGTGCTGATTTACTCCAACAAAGCACCTGCCCGACTCCCTGCCCTTCTCTAGAGTCTCCCTTTAGGATCTCAAACACAAGCGTTACGACCACTCATAAATCAGGACATGGCAAACACCCCCCCACCTGACACTTATATTCCCCCTCCTTCCCAAACAGTAAAATAGCAAAGCCATCAGTAGGGAAGTGACTGTCACAAGGTCACAAACAAGTCAGGGGCCAACCCAGAATCAAAAGTTAGTTCTCCTGGCTCTCACACATGCACTTTAACCACCAGACCGTATCTATCCATGTGTTAAAGACAAACTGCCGCAGACTCGCTGGTCATTATGTGCTCCGCTGCTTACGCACTTCATTGACTTTTATGGCCCTACTGGTCAGCACTCCACCACCCAATGGTTACACCATCGCTCTGGTGTCTGCGGGCTATTTCTATGCTATCCAGGTTTACCAGAGGCATATAAAAGGAAAGCCAAATAGGAAAAAGATCCTAAAATTCAATGGTGTCTTCTAGAGCGCCAACGGCCATGGAGCCCATATGGAGCTGGGCGTGTTTCGCAGGGCTTGAAGGGATGCTTTTTTTGGATGATCAGGTGTCTCCACATGGAAAAGTGCCTGCTGAAGTGAGGACAGCCTGTAAGCGTACACGGTGACCAGACAGCGGTTGAGTGCCCACCATGGAGTAGAAAAGCCCAAAGTAGTCCACTCTGCAAGGCACTGCAGCTGTTAAGCAATGGGCAGTGGACCTCTTAACTGCCATTTTCCACTTTCCTTGATGTGCTCTGATATAGCCTAAAAAGCAGAAAACAATGGGAAAATCATGTCCTAGCCACTCCCAATGACGGGGAAACCTACAGCTTTGAAGAAGATGGGCATTTTGTGGATGAAGTGTACTAGTCTAATGCAGTCAGGAGCTGAATAGCAATGAAAATAATCATTTAGCTCCATGTGTAAATAATTTCATTCTAGTAACAGTTACAATCATAACAGTAATGAAAACAATCACAGAGAGTCAGAGAAGCATTAGAAAGATGCCACATTCAATTTACAGAGTTAGTTAAGTCTTACATGAAAGAAATATTTTTAATATAGTAATTAGATATTTGTTGGCAAATTCTTGCCTTATTCTTCAACCAGTTTTGCAGGCTACTATGGTTATTTTTGGATGTTACCATGGTTCCTAGTGTTCATAAGAAACCTCTCTGTCTATGGGCTTGAAGACGTGCTTGGACTGCTTCAGCGCTGCGGAACCATCAGCAATGCTACAGCTCACAAGTGGGAGACAGAGGCCTATGGCCACACTGCTGCATCCCCAGGGAGGATGCACAAGTCATTCGGGTCTACGGTTGCAAAGGTCTTCATCAGAAATGGAAACTATTAGGCATCTAGATGAGTGTGATTCAAACAAAGCGCCTCCAGTTTTGAGGCAATTTAAACAAAAGCTCGAACAAGATTGAATCTTTTTTAGAACTTCACGAACAACCATGAATAGGCACAAAGCTTTAACGAAAATGGAAGCACATGTGCCTGGACAGCTTTTCAGCTTGGGACTGTCACAGTTCTGCCAGCGGGATGTAGTTCATACCACCCAAGAGCTGGGCTTAGGTATATTAACGTCTAATGCTGTTCTTGAAGACACATGCTTAAGTATTTCACCCTTAAAAGAGCATTTACTCCAGAAATCAAAACTTTATTTTGCACACTTACAATGTCATGTCTTTGTTGATAACTTTTTTTTCAGTAAATCCATTATCACAAATCACAGGACTATCGAATACCCCAGGATCAGAAGATCACAGCTCGACAAGTAGCAAATGCCCGTTCAGAGGTTTTAAATAACATTCACTCATTTTCCAGATCCAACAACATGAACTACCTCCAACTTCCCAACAGCAAACCCAGACATAAAGCCTGTAAAAACACACTACCCTACCTTATTCACTATTTCAACCTATTTTAGTCCAGGGACAATCACAAGAAATGAGAAGGAAAACCTAAGATGTTTCACACAAGCTGTTTCTGTTTAAGGACAGAAGTTTTAGCTCGAATACAGCATAATTGTGATGTCATTGAACACAGCAAAAGCTGCAGGCAAGCAGCATGCTTTCATTGTAATATCACTACTGTAGGCATATTTGAAACACTATAGCATCTTCAGACTATAATTATAACTGTTTGTTGTTTCTGTGGTTTCAAAGATAATAGAAGTTGTTCATAAAATTTACACAATGCCGATGAGCTGCACAGAAAATATAGACTCAGTGTCAAGGGCAAAATATTCACCAAAAGAGACCTGCAGACCATCAAGTTATGATTTAGTATTATTTTGGCCAGCAATTAGAAATAGAGTTCTAGAGATACAACCCCAAAATCCTTAGACCAAACCATATAGACCAAGGTAGACTTGCCTGGTTAACCGGGGGACAGTTTCAGCACCTGAAGGAACAGGAAACTCAAAGACCATCTTGGCTTACATGGTCTCATCAGCATCCCCAGCAGAGGTCCATCATGAAAGGATCAAAAAAACTCCAATGGAAAAGAAAAATAACAATAGGGAAAAAACCCACCGTTTAGCAATGCCCAGTGTGCTTCCCTCCCTCCTCCCAGCCCATCTGAGGTGGCGGTGGTGCAGTGCCTCCTCACCGCACCGCAGGGAGCTCACAGCTGTGCCTCTCCCACAGGTGTTGCAGATGGGTTTTCAGGGAGGTCCTTCCAGGCCATGCATCACCTACAGCTGTTGGACAGAAAACGAGAGAGCAGACTTCACATGGTTAATTGATAGGTTCGCTCATCTTCACCACCTTGCTGTGCAGCTTCACCCACAGAGGTGCAAAGAGAGGCAGATGTGGTATTTGGCAAGCTGTCAAGACACATCTTTCTTTTTAAAAGTAAAGCGCACTTCACCGGCTGCTCTCAGCCGGGTCCTTCTGTCTGTTACAACACTGCCATCGGCACTGGAGATGCCCTTTTTAAACATGGTCAAGGAGGAGTGGGTGATATAGGGGGGAAACAGTAATTTTTTCCAGGTGTTACCCAAAACAGACTCCTGCCCTTCCCACCCCAGTCTACCGTCAAGGGCTGCTGTCAGTCCTAGCAGACAACTCCTCATGGAGGTATTCTCTCACCAGCCATCAGACAGGCCAAATTCACCTTACTAGACTTAGCAACCATGGGTCCAGCCATCCTGCTACAAGGAGGGTCTCATGCTGCACCCGTAACATGGCACAGGGCCCGGACGCCATCGCCCTGCCATCAATCATACGCACAACGCATCACAAACAGCAGCATCCCACTTTCAGCTTTACCGGCGGTGTCATTTTTATTGTTTCATCCATCACTCTCTACTCTTCACTCCGCAGGCAGTCTCTCCCTCTAAGTATTTCTTGGAGTTCTGGAGCCTGAGGACAGATTTGAAGCTTTGGAAGTATCATAAAGGTTATTCCCATTGACACCCACCGCAATCTTATTGTCTCTCTAGCTAAATAGCAACGGTCACTTGAAAAGTTAACGGTGATGCTGCTACGGCGAGTCTTGTGATGACTGCACCTCCTGTCAAAAAAACATTCAAAGTGAATCTGAAATCAGAGTAGACAAAGCTAAAGTTCTGCTTATGAGCATCCCACCCAGTAACATCAGCGTTGTTCCCTTTGATTTCAAATTCGCTTTGAAACTCTCCAACCGGGAGGTGCAGCTCAACTGCGGAAGCGGAAGATGCAAAATGGCAACGCCACCCGTTTACTTCTCACGTGGCTGGTGCTAACAGGTGGGGGATGCTTAACAAAAACCGTAATAAAGCCCCAGTGCCAACGGGAATTATCTACCCACATTATCCTCTCGCGCTTGTGCTTCCCAGCATGGATGTACAGGGCTTTTTGTTATTCCAGAAACCACTGAGCACAAACAGAGCAGCTCGTTCCAGCTGAACTGGGACTTTCTGCATGAGCTGACATTTTGGAAAGTAGTTTCTTTCCTGGAGCTGAGATGGGATTTTTCTGGCTTTAGCAAAGTGGGAAACTGTCCACAGCCCTTAACTTCCACTCCTAGCATATTTTCACTAAGTAATTTGCAAGCAAAAGAGTCCAGAAAATGCTTGGTCAGAGCAACATGTTTTTATAGCCACTTTATTTGAAAGAGCAGAATATTTTTGGTAATGTTGCTGGAACGGCAGTTCCCTCTTTCTTCACAACACCATTTGCTGCTTTTGCACACATTTATACCTTCAGAGCCAAAGATAAAAGTGAACAGTTCTGCACCGTGAGTGGTTTGCATCCACAGTCGGGAGGCATGAAGAACCCTACCCTCTCCATAGCAAGGGGGAACCACTAGACCCACTGCAATGATAAGAAAGGGCATTTCTGATGGGGACTGGAAGCTGACTCCAGTATCGCCTCCTTCCTCCACCGTGCTACTTCTTTCCTGATGACACTTAGCTCGGAGCTGGGAAGGGCAAAGCTGGCAGACTGGAAGATTGCCTAATGTGCTGTGACTGACATGTAATCGAATATTCAACCACTGGTCCTCATGTCGGCGGTAAAGTGAATATGACACCCTTCAGCTTAGTTGTGATCACGCCTCGTTCCTCTGCAAACAGTTTCATAAAGGTGCAGCCTGGCTTCTTTATGAGACGGATGTGTGAGATGGGAGAGCAGTCACGGAGGTCACCTGCTGCCGGGAACGTGCCAAGGACCTGCGAGGGACTGACCTTTAAATGCCAACCGCATCCCCGCCGCGCGCCCCCGCGCCTTGACCCGAGGTGGGACTCGCTGCGCGCTTTGCTTTCACAGCCACCATCGCGCTCAATGACCTGGACGAGCCACCTGTTCGACATCAGATGACTCTTTATCTCTCGTAGCCTTTCTGGATCTGTGAGCGCTGAGAAAAAAAAAAGAAAAGACACACACATACAAAAAAAGAACATTTGGGGGTGAGAAACCCCAAGGGAAGGAACTCAGATGTTCGGGTCAGGCCTTAGAAAAGGTATCAATTCTTCTTTCCACTTAGCACAGCCTGCTGCCTGCCCGGGCTCTTTGTCTCTGCCCTCTTCTCAGTACAGAAAGCATTTCCCTTTTAAATGACATCTGAGTGCTGACATGCTGGAGGCACCCATCCTGCATCATCTCTGGCAGATGGTGCAGCTGGCCACGATTTTCGGGATTGCTTAAATAAAACCGCAGTGCCATATCAAGAAATGTAGAGAAAATGCTCAACAGTGCTTAAGATGTTTAAACATCACAAACTGTCTGAGACTTCAGATTGCTGTACTGCGCATTTTTGGTGATGTAACTATCCTTATCGATGATAATAGTAAAATCCCCATCACGGTTCCTTTTCTTTTCTTTCTGGGAGGCAGAGACAAGTCCTTCCACATTCCTGATCTGACCCAATACGAGACTCTCTCACCCTGCTACGTTAGGAAGAAGTTTGGACAGTTGCAACAACACAAGCCAAACGCCTGAGGGTTCTGGAGACGGGAGCTTCGCTGCTGCAAGCATCAGATCCGAGATGCCCCGACGCTGCCAGACGAGAAGCTGACCCACTCCTCAGTCCACAAAGCCGGTAACATCTCCGCATGGCTTTCACAGACATGCAAGCAATTTTAGTGCAAGCAGTAATGTTCAAGCCAACATAAATGCCAGCTTTCCTTTTCCCCTATGGATTCACTTGCTTTGAGCTAATTAGCCTGATGGCCATTTCCCTGCCCCCTGGAGATGATTGTGTTTAGTGGTATATGTATTTTGGGAAAAAGCCTTTTAAGTGAAAATTGTCATTGTCATATCCAGGAGCCATTTAGCTCTTTCTAGCTCTACAATAAGTCTTTAGCTTTTCTACTAGTGATTAAAGATGCGATATCAGAAAATAACAACATTAGGAAACTTTAAGTCACAACTGCTGAAATCTGGGGTTGTGGCAGTGAATAAAGGAATTTAATGTCCAACTTGGACTTCTTTGAAGGTTTAAGCCCTGGTAGATCCCAAAGTACATGAGACAACCTTGCAGAATTTATGAAGTTACCACAAGAGAGCCATTGCTTGTAGGTGTCAAACAAGACCCCTCATCTCTGCATTACAGTAAAGCTACTGAATCCGGTGATTCCTGGGAATCTACCTAAAATTTACTGCCTCCCCAGCAAAGGAGGCACCTGGGAGGAAGCTAACACTCCCGAAACAAATGAAGGTGCCTTGATTTTGTTCTCCAAGCCCTGCTCAGTATTACCTTGCCTCAGGAAATAGTGCCTGTCATGCCAAAGCAGAGTAGCCTGCAAAGATACTCGGGAGTCTCGATATGAAGCCAATCCCTCAGAAGCCGAGCTGAATTCCAGTATAGTTTCAGGCAGGGATTTATTTATTTACTGGGCATATTGACTGGCAAACCTCTAGGCATTACAGAGTGCCATCTATCACCCAGGGTATCACCCCCGCATCCTCCTCGCATTGCGTTCCCCTTGCAGTTCCCAAACTAGGTGGGAAGGCAGCAGGAAAAGGGCACGCAGCCCACTCCAGAGCTCCTCGCACGTCTCTCCACGAAGGCGATGCTGCGAGCGCGGGCAGCTGTCCGCCTTCCACGGGGACCAGGCGCGCCGCTTCCACCGCGCTCCGGCACCTCCGGCCGCAGATGTCGGCTTTTATTGCTCAGGTCTCCCATATCGCTGGGCCACCTGTACAACATATTTAACATACAGCAGTTATTCTGTTGCTGTTTGCACTGAAATATACTTGGCAGGAAATGGTAGTTAAGCCCGAGCATAATTTTTTACGCTGTGTGTAATGTAAAATCACCTCTTTGGATAAGTAATACACTCTCATTGCCTTCTTAATGGACTACGGTATTTCTTGTCACCATCAGAAATTGGCCAGAAATGGTATTTAAGGTCTGGATGTCTCTGTTTCAGGCCCAGATTGCAATTCCTGAAAAAAACGTGGAACTTCTACAAACTCTGGATTTTAGGCACGGGATACTCTTGGACCCTTCTCGGACGCTGAGGTAGTGAAACACAGCCCCATCGCTGAGTTAGGTTTGAATGGAGGACTCGGATTCAAACACAGATCCAGGATTTGGATGCGCTTTTTGGATTTAATCCCGTTCCTAGCCATATCCATTTGATGTAGCAGAGCAGGCTATCACACTGGGTAAAAAAACACTTGGAGCAACTACTGCTTTTTTTTTTATTTAAGTGAATTTAAAATTTTCTCCTCCCAAACTTAGAGAGAGGTGGCATGACTCTGAACATTACAGGAACATAATTTTCTTCTACCGCTGTTCAAGAGATACAGTATTTTTTTTCCTCTGTTTGCTTTAAAAATTAGGTTGCTAATGATAATGTTCCTCTCATAGATGATCTTGTACTTTTTAATGATACCCATAGTTTTCCTCCACATAAATGACTAAATCCTCACAGAAATCTCTGTCTTGATTAGCACTCCTGCTAGTAAAATTTCACATACTAAATCAGTACCAGCTGTAGCAAGAAAGAATGAAAAAGGCAAGTGTAAATGTTCCATATGCCCTACCAAATTGGCATCTGTGTCAGTAACCCTGTGTTTTTTTAAACAATTGTATACATACATTCTCAGAAGTGTTTTGCTCACAGGATTCTGCAAGCAAAATTTCCTCTGTTGGTACATCACTGAAATGTCACATCTAAAAAAACCCCAGCAAGTAGTTTTTCTTCTTCTCCTTCCTACACCCAACCCTGACGTGCAATTAAATGAGTTACCTCCAGTTTACTGCACCTTTATTTTGACGTCTGCTCTCCATAACCTGACACCGGAGCGCTCCTGCAAAGCTGCTTCACATTTAGTGCTTGGTTATTAGTAACGCTACCGAAAGCCAAAGCTACTACGGCACTGTAATTATTTCCAAGCTGAATTCAGAAATAAGGGCTCGAGCTCCAATTCGGCTGTTGGGGAATGCTGCGCTGGGAAGCGTTCCTACGAGCCAACATCTCGTCTTTCGCGTGACTCATGAATGATGAGGCAGGAGGGAGCGCGTCCCGGGGACGGCCCAGAGCCCTGACCCAGAATGGTCAGTGACTCAGCTTCATCGCACAAAATCACGCTTTGGGTACAGGGTAGGCAAGAGTTGTAGCTTCTTGGACTGTCCTTACGGTCCTAAACCGGCTGAGCATCACCTGCTCCATCATTTTCCCATTTAACAGAAGAAAGCCCAGAATATGATGCAATAAATGTGCACACAATGCAACTTGAAAGTAACCAACTATGTCTTCGGTGAGAACACTTTTAAGTCAATTTATGCCTATACTGCAACTGGAATTTGATCAGTACGGCAAAATGGACTTTCAAAGTTAAACAAACATTAACTAGCGCTCCAAATGGGTAGCAAATGCCGCAGCCTCCTGTGGAAAGATGATACGGAGCCAGACTGTCCGCTGGTGTAAGTCAACCTAACTTCACTGGACTTCGGTGGAGCTGTGCTGATCAACACCAGCTGACTGTCTGATCTACTGGAAACCCAAAAAGCCAGCCATCGTGTTTCCCTGACATGGGATGATATAAAGTAAACAGGAAGAATTAAGAACCAGTTAAGGGCATTAATCGGATGTTTCTGGGAATAATAAAATATTTCTCTCATTTCCAAAAGTCAGAAAGACCCTCTCTCCTCACACTCTCGGCCATGACAAAGTGGTGACACTCGTTAGATTTTTTTTTTTCCAGTGCAATATGGAGTGTATATTTGCACATCATGTCATGCCTGTCCATGGTAATCAGAAGCCATTATTTCCAAAAGCTCAAAATTCCCTCCTGGACTCTGGTATGCCAAGTTTTAGTTCGCAGTGATTTCTTCTTTTTTTTTTTTTTTCTTTTTGTTTTTCTTTTTCTTTTTTTAATGGTTGATTTATAATTGCTGCAAAGAGAAGTTTATAATGGAAACGCTGACAAAACCGTAACTACAGTGTCACGTTAACACTATTATTGCTGCCTCCCTGTCAGACTTTCCTTTAACCCTATGAGCCAAGACTTGTATCGAGTATCCACAAAAGCCCAGAATACACAGGGCACAGTAGACAGCGTAAAGAACTGGAGACAAGACTCCTGGAATAAAATCCTTTCCTCAGTGAAATCAAAGGGATTTTATCCCTGGTGTCTAGTCTCGCTTCTGCCAGACACTTGCTGTGTAATTTGGACAAATTTATCTTCTGCAAAACGGACAGGAAAGTATGTTCTGCCCTTAGCTTACAAGTGTTGCAGCGTGATTAGCAAATCATGCTATTAAAGGAAGCGGGGGAAGGCTAAGGATAAATATAAATGCTACCTACAAATTATTTCAGAAAAAAAAAAGCAAATATTATTCTAGGCACCCGCTCTGCATGGGAGGCGGTAGGATCTTTACAGCTCTGCCCGCGTGTATTTACACAGAGGCATCAATATAATCTCTCCCTGCAACACCCTCATTATTTGGGTCTTGTCTCATGTTTGTGATTTTCAATTTTATTCCTGGCTTAGGTCTCATTCTTGACATTTTTATGTAGGCTTTGTATGCAATTATATACATACGTTAGATGGTGTTGAAACCATCAACCCAAGTTGCTATTTTTAGCACGGTGCAGAGGATGGGACAGAGACATAAGTGACAATTAAAGAGAATATATTCAGAGCTGTCATCAGCAAATATTTTTTTTCCCTTGCCAGGAATCCTAAGTGTGTGGAAGGGCCACCTAGGCAAAGTTTTTAAGGCAAAACACTCGGGTCGTTAAAAAAAAAACAAACAACCCTAACTAAATGACATCACCAGGAGGCTGGGCTGCTGAAAGGTTCCCGATCACTGAGCTGCAAGAAAACTTATTTGCTCCCTCAAATTGCTGATCTGCCTCTTTGCTTCTGTACTACCCGTGCACAAAGTCTGCAGATGTATATAATTTACAGAGCTTTCCTCATCAAGGGGATTAGGCAGCCCTCTTTCAATATGTATAAGAAGTACAAACACACACTTACCCGCTATGTTTTACGCCTGCCTGCAACAAACAGCTGAACAGATTGTGATGAAATTCAGACATTGACAATCTGACATAAAACTACTTTTTTGCCTTAAAATCTGGCTTCCAGAAGTTTTGCAAATCTAAATATTTTATTTGAATACTGCGAGGGCCCCAATCTTATGGAAAGCCTATGAAGCAAACATGTAGATATATGTAGTAAGGGGGGGGGGGGGGGGAAAGCATACACAGAACGCTTCTATTTGGTGCAACTTGCCAATTTTCACAATGACTCGGATGCGTTTTCTCTCCCCGGCTCCTGAGACTGTAACTAGACTCCTCTAATAAGCACTTTTTGCCCACCAGTGTGTCAACGGTGCTTTAACAGTAGTTTCAGTGTCAAATTGCCCTTTCCTCAGCAGGGATTGTTAAGCCGCTCTGTATTATACTTCCAAGACTCTCACGAGCTGGAGTTGGGAGATATAATATTTTCTTTGAAGTTTGCATTTCACAACACACTGGGATGCAAACAAGCTCTAGTTTCTCAGTAGTCAAACAATTCTGGCACACAGGGACTAGGACTAAATATTGTACCAAATTTTCTAATTACGTCTTTGTGATATTTACTACACGATGTTAGGTGAAAGCAGATTCTAATCAATATAAACGCCCTTGTCTAAACAGGACATCTGGGCTTTGAAATATTCTGTTTGTTGTCTCAAAATTACCCTGTAGCAAGCCGCCATAACAATATAATATCTTAGTCATGGAAAACTTTGGAGTATTTCTGATAAACTTATCATAAACAGATGAGTGCTTTCTCTCTTACAGTATTAAGGTGATGTAAAAAGTGAAGATAAAAGTCAGCTGCATGCATAAAATCACAGAGACTTATGCCAACAAAATGCTGTGTTTACAAGTTTAAAAGCTCAAAAGTCTGAAAAGGCAAAAATTGGGATTCTTAAAGTAACACTAACTCAGCCACATGGCACATCCTGGCACACGCATTGAGCAAAATAAACATTAGCATATTCATATACACATTTCTAGAGCAACGTATTTTTAATGTGGCCAAACTAATTCAACAATGGGAATCTCAACTTTTCTCATTTTATGGCCAAATTCTCAGCTGGCAGAGATATATTATTTCAACAAACCGACATCATCTACAGCAGCTAAGCAGCAGAAACGCTTGCTTCTGAGCATGCAAGTGCCAGATTTTGATGCACTTACGATGACAAGTCTCTTTTTCTGACTTTAATATCAATATTCATAAAACAAGAGAGACAGATGTGATTAAGAATCAGCTCCTTAACTAGAAGCCTGAGCTTTCCAGTACAAAAATATTCATGAGAGTCACATTTTCGCCTGTGTTTTCTCACGTAAGGCACTCAGAAGGAATCCAGCCTCCCTGGTACAAGTATCCTACAGCAAAGACGTGGACAGTTGTAACTGTTTGGACCCAAACTTTGGGTGATGCTGATTTTTACTGACTCCCTCGGCTCTATCTGGCAATTCCTTGATCTGTTCTTCCACCGCCGACAGACCGCGCGGGAGGGGAGCATCTCCCCGCTCGCCAGGCACACGGGCGTGTCAGCGCATGACCCATCCCCGCATGCAATTCTTCCCACAGAGAAAGTTTTCCACGCTGAGGACATTCTCTATGGATAACGAGGCAGACCCGGGCTCCCAAAGCAGCTGCCTTTGCAAAGCTGGCTTATCCCATCACCCCCGAATTGCCCTCGGTGGAGAGGATCTCCGGATGGCGGCGGGCCAACGCCACCAGCCTTCTGCCATCCCAACCTGCCCGCGGGGCGGGCACCCTCCCATCGTGCCGGGGCTTGCCAGCCTGGGATAAGGGGATCTAAAAATGACACAAAGCCCCCTTTGCCCCACCTTAATACGACCTATGCTAAATCCAGCTTGGCTGGGGCTGAGGATCAAGGCCCTTAGACACTCTTAACTTAATGCTGCAGGTAGGAATATAGCTCCCCCCGCCATCAGCTGCTGTTTATTTTTATTTTTCAAGTGCCCAAGGTCCAGGTCAGGACTGCAGCCCTGCCCTATAAATACAGAAAGGCCTCAAAAATTCTCAGTTTAAGGAAAAGGTACATGAAGAGTAGGTAGTAAGATGCAATTGCATGCAGATTATAGGTATATACTATGTGCAAATAGTTTGTTGTTTGTCTGGGTTTGGGGTTTGTTTTTTTTTTTTTTTGCAAAGGATCTTGCACCTCACCCAGCTGGACCTGGAGGCATTCAGAGCGAGTTGGTTAATTGTTAACAGCTTTCATAAAGACATGCAGGGAATTAATCCTCAGATCACCTCTTTTCCCCTTTGCAAGTCACAAAAAACTCCAGAAAAGCTTAGCTATCTGCATCATTTCAAACAGTAAATGTTGCTGTTTCAGGGTGAGATTTGGGGGGGGGGGGGAAATAAATACTGGAAAGCACTTCACACCTTCAAGATCTCTAGCCTGCTAACAAACTGGATAGACATTGGCAAAGAGGTTCAAAAGTTAGTAGGGGCGACAGACAAAAAAACAGACAGTGCAATTGCTTCATTTCCATGAGCGATCATGCCAAAAAAAAAAAAAATCAGATTTGATTAATAATTACGAAACAAACAACAAAAAAAATTATCTTGAGAATCAGGAATGTCTGGCCAGAAAGTTCAGGAAGGTCTAGACATATAAAAACAAAGGGTTATAGGGCAAATTCTGCCTTTGAGGCTTTGTTATAGGCCTTCCACCCGAATTGGATGGCTATGGCAGAGCCTGGCCTGTCCCGGAGCGGGGATGCTCCGGCGGAGCGGGGGGGACCGCCGCCTCCCCCCGGGACCCTCGCCCAGGAGTGCCCAGGCCACAGGGTGGGAATGGCCATCCGAGAGCCCCGGGCCAATTACCCAGTAACACCCCCAAGCTCTGGAGATCTAAAGATCCTCTGAATAATCCTATTCAGGGAGAAGAATTATAACCATGAAGGGCAAAAACGGGGGGAAATCGGATCCTTCCTCAGGCCCCTGGCAGACACAGAGAGGACAATGGGGAAATAAGAGCTAGCAAGAAGTTTCCCCGAGTACGTCCTCAGCCACCTCGGTTTCAGATGAGAATTTCCAGAGGCAGGAACTAAAAGAATATTATGATTTTCTTTGGGGGATTAATTACTTTGCTGCTTGTTACCTTTTGTTCGAGGCGTGACACCCTGTAACCTTGTTGCACAAGGCACCAGATGTCCGTTTGGATATCAGTTTTGGAAGAAAAATGGGTTTTTTTTCCCATTTGAGTCTACAAATTATTTTTTTTCTGCTAAAAAAACCCCATGAATTTTAAGACAAGCAGACACCAAAACGTGATACAAATGATACAGACGGGCGCTGAGTGCTTTGGATGAAAATAAATAAAGGGAGTCCTTCTTCCCGCTCGCATTTGCTGGAGATGCGTATCCCCTTACAAATAAAAAAAGTATTAAGAACATGTTATGAAAAATAACGAAGAATAGCAGAGAAATCAGAAAGTGAGTGGCACTTCAGATGGAGTTTAGCAAATTAAGTCATTGACCTGAAGAGGAGATTAATACCAAACAAGGTGCCCCTTCTTCTGAAGTAATGAATATTCTTCAAACAGCAAGGGAGCACTGACTGCTGTTTGATGCTGATGACATTGAAAATTTAGGAGAACAGAAATTCCATCATTTTTCATTTGTATGCAAATGCGCCTGTTCCAGAAATTAACCCCTGAACCCCATGTCAGTTTTCATCTGGAGGAATTCTCTTTGCTAGCATCACACAGCGCAGCCTTGCTGCTATCCTGGGGTCACTGGGGCTTCCCCACACAGAACAACACAAAACCCTAAAGCAAAACAAAACTAAACAAAACAAAAAAAAAAAAAAAAAAAACAAAAAAGGGAAGAAAGTGGGGTGGGGGAAATTGGCCAAATCATGCCAGGCTTTGTTTACCCCCATTAATGGAGTATAAAGGAGCAATAGAAGCAAAAGCATGTTGTAAAATGCACATCTCTAATGCATTGCTCTGGGTACTGGCATAATTGTCATGCAAAATGCAGCCCTACCTCTTTAGGCAGAGCAGCGGCCACTAATCACTTCCACTGGTGTTAAGGTGAATCATGGGCCAATATACAAACCGTATTACTCTTCCTTTCAGCTAGGGCTTCGACTGCTAAAAAGTTCCTTTGTCACTTAGCACCTTAGACAAATGCCACTATCTGCATGTGAAGGGGAAAGAGATGGTGGAGGTTTTTTAATTGATGTGGATTTAATTATGCTAATTTAGACAGCTGTAAAGCCTTTTCAGTATAGCTGCATAATGGGACCAGCAAATACAGGTGTCCTTCACTGCAGGCGCTTAATGTTTAACCTTAGTCCTTCTGTAAGGAAGGGAAAATGCAAAGTAATGGTTAACCAGCAGAAAGCTCTATTTCTCGAGGACCTAAAGAGGACACTTCACTTTGATTCTTCCTACGGTCCCATACAGGGCTGCAGCAACCCACACACGCTGAGCAGAGCACAAATACTTCCTATTGCAGTGGTGCCTGCCCTGATGGGTGAGGCTGAGGCCGAAACAAGAGGGTTCGGGTCTGCCACGGGCTTCAGCACCCTGCACAGGGTGTCCTTCACTTAACTTAGGCCGTCTCCAAACAAATGCTTAATTTTCATCTTCCTTTTGCAGCCATTTCTTGTCATCTTTTTTAAACCTTTGCGTCCAACCACCTACAGCCTCAGCAATGATTAAAACCAATAAGATATCTTCTTAAGGTGTTTCCTTGGAGTCTTACCCAGACCCCTCTGAGGCTGCTATGCCTCTACCCTTCCCAATACCTCCCACCCCACGCCCTACGTCCTTTCTCTAGGCTGGGGCTGACACCCCCAGTGACCACCTGGGGATCCATTTCCCAGGGTCTGGGCTTGGCCGGCTCAGCTCCTTGGAGCGGGCATGGCCCATGTAACATCAGCCTTGCTTGAAGGGATGAGTGGAAATGCTTGGCCAAAGGTGAGGAAGGGATCACTGAGCTTTTTTAATACAGGATGACACATAGCCCAGAGGTGCCTGTGTCTCTTTGGTGGCCAGAGGCAGCCTCAGCGACTAGGTGCCTGGTGTTCAGATGCCTACATGCCACCTCGAAGCTCTCCAGTAGCACTGTCATATTTGTATGACCACTACAGAACAGTATTAATGGCTAAAGTTTTCTTTTTTTATTAAATAGAAGTTACTATTTAACAGAACGTTTCTTAGAATAGGACCAGAAGCTTTGGTATACAAGTTCTGGTAGACATCACTGAAGAAATTTCAGGTGTTATTGGGCCAAACTACACATGACCCTTCACTGAAGCAGCAAGAGTAGTCTGCTCAGATAGTCCCACTTTGGGTCATTCACTCCTCCCAAAACATCTGTTTTTTTAAAAGGAGTATTGCCAAATAGGTGAATACGCTGCAAACATATACACCGTCAGATGGAGTTGATACGTGTAAGGCAGGGAGCGAAGATTAAATCCAGGTGTACAAAATCATCTGCTGCTAATCTTCTTTAGGTCTTCCAGGAGCCGCAAGAGCAGAGATAATGGGGGAAGCGCTCTCCCATCATGCCACATAGTGTGCAGTCCCGCTCTGTGATGGGAGCTGCCCTGCACATCTGTGTCTGTCTCCATGGTGGTGGCACCTGGGTGCTGCACTATCTCTAATAATTCCTAAAGGGCAGTAGAAATGGGCTTTTATCCCATTCTCCGTTGAGGTTATATGATTTGCCCAAGGTCACTGAGAGCAAGGATGGAAATTCAGATTTCAATTTTACTTCCATTGTCTCCAAACCAGCCCATTTTTCCCCCAGTACAGTCCTGGTCAAACACATGAAGGTCGTGGGAGAGCACGCCTGGCTGGCATCATGCTCTGTAGCACTGCTCCTCCGTCAGTACAGCCACAGAGGGGTTATCAGGTGTAGGCAGGGCCACATAAGGTGCCCAGTCTCCAGGCAATGCCACTCACCTGCAGAGCAAGCTGCGGTAGGAGCTGATCTAGCTCAGAGAATCCTTCCAGAGCATCAGAGAGAGCAGGCAAGAGCAGAAAGGAAAATAAGAGCTGACTTTGCTGCTGTTGTGATAGCCACCCTGATGGTCATGGTCCCCCAGCATCAAATTGCATCCCTTGTCTTTCCCCACCTTTTCCTCCCTGTCCGCAGTTTCACCTTCTGAGCTCCCGGCACCGGCTATGGCGATCCTCTCCATTTTGGCAATAGTTCCTGTCCTGGGAAATGTCAACGTCAGGCACCAAGGAGTTAGCAAAGTACTGTGCTTCAACCAAATCAACCAGCTTCCAAGTCTGCAAATTCTGCTGCCTAGATACAGCTAAGTCTCCCCAAACACTAAGTCCCCTTGTCCCCCCAGCTCCTCCTCAGGAACAGCCAACTGCAAAGCACTAGATAGCTATTATATTCATATGCATATATTATAAGCATTAACTTGACAAGCTTGCCAGTGACAGCGTCAGTCATACTTCATTTCATCCTCTTCCTGTGGTCCAAAGCTGGATTCAACACCCATGGGCCCATGCTGGGCTTGCACAGCAGCTGAAGGGCCAAATGCCAGCTAAGCTGGAAGATATCCTTCCCAGCAACAGCACCTGACTTCCCAGCCGGCTTCCCCCAAGGTCTCCTCGGCTGTTCTGGTAGATGGGACACGGACACTTGGGGTTGGGTTAAGTTTTCCTCTTGGCTGCTTTGAGCTCTTTGATGCCATTTTCCTTGACTCACCCTTGATTACGGGGAATGGTCTCTATTACATTTTCAAATAACCTGATATCCATAAGAAAGGCTTTGGGGCAGGTTTTATTTTAAGTGTTATCCATTCTTATGTTTGCCTGATGCAGAAATGTAAGAATTGGTCCTAGAGCCAACCAAATCCTGGTGCTTAACCCAGCAGTATATCGAATTTCTTTTGCATATCCAGAATGAAAATGCACAGCCTTTTTAACAGGGACAGCCAACGTACAACATACCAATGTAAGCACTCTGCTCTGTATTTTAACAGATTTCAGGAATTTGTGGGAATTCTCTCTAACATTGGAGAGTAAAAGATCTGAAGAAATGCTCTTGCAAAAAAAATACAAATGGGCGCTTTGATAACTATAAAGTTGCTTTCTTGGACCAAGAGCCCACATTAGGAACCAAATAAAATATTTAAAGGCAAAAATCTTGCAAAGTTTCCTCCCATGAAAGGGAAAATATGGTCTATGCTATACCAGACCTTCCTTTTGCAAAATCTGTTTAGGAGTTGCCATGAAACAAACAGTATTCAACAAAGAGCTTGACAGTTTTTGTTAAAGTTGCATTTATATATATTTCTAGGAACAGTTGGTTTGATTTTTCTTTAAATCCAAGTGTCAAGTTGCATTTCAGACCACATATAAATATAATTTTGCTCTCACATAATGCTTTTGTATCTGGTGTAATTCCATTTACTGCAGCGGTGTTACCTTTCAGTTACCCTAATGGGAACAAGAGCAGAATTACTCTGATAAAAAAAGCTGCTTACAGAAAGAAATACAGAAAGAAAGAACAGAGAAATAAATACTTCCTCTGGCTTATTGAATATATTTGTTTGTCCAAATTGTAACATCGATATTTATTTCAAGAAATATTGTTTGATCAGCGAGAGTAAACACTGATAGATCTTAAACTCCAACAAGCAGTTTTTACAATTCATCAAACGACACCTAACTAAGATTAAGTTTAGTCAGTCAACTAAAAGAAACAGAAAAAGGTTTCAGGTCATATAATTACACCCTTCAGTTTCCCAGCTTTCTTAGAAATCTCTGTCTAAAAATAATTCCAGCATCCGGATGTCTTGAACAATTGGCTTATTTTAAAACATATAAAAACTCTTATTCCGTCCTTAGCCATTTTAAGGTCTTGGTGCTGGCACGCAGTAACAGCGCTTAGCACTGCTATATACCGCTTTCCATCTCCAAAGCACTTTACAAACATTAGCTAATTAATCCTCACAACACCCCTGTAAGGTATGTAGGTAAGTATTGTCATCCAATTAGGTAAGTATTAAGCACTGTTATCCCACCAGATAAGTATTAAGGTCTCCCATTTTACTGGGGATCCTGAGGACAACAGGTTAAGTTACTTACCAAAGGTCACAGGGGGAGTCGGTAGAATAAAACTTGGGATGCTCTGGTTTCTTGCTGGCTATTCAGGCATCCGGGCAGCATCCGGTGCTGCTCCCCCAACAAAGGCAGCCATCGCCATCCACATGGAAATTAGGGCTTTCTATAACCCTCCAAGACACAGAGCGATGAGTAGAGCACAGTGGAAAAGATGTGCCTGAGAAGCACAGCCTCCCCTCTTTGAGGTGGGCAAAGACGGTATTGCCTAGATTTCTGAGGAATTCTATGAAGAACAAAGGTCTTGGATCGGGGCGTTTTCCTGTGGGTGCACATGGACATGCACTCCAGCATATTGGCAGGCCTTGCCTGTCAAAGGCTCTTCCCCTCCTGATTTACCTTTCTTTTCCACTGTCTTGTAAAGATGGACTCATTAAAGTCTCACATCCAGTCCACAAATACGTAAACCTATCGATCACGGTTCGCATCTTCTTAATGTAGAAGAGCCCAATCTGAAGCCCCATCTCAGAGGCTTCCAGGTTTGCAGGTAAGCTCGAATCCACAAATACACTTGATGGGGACTCCCTTTGCACAGGATCTAGAAAACAGGACTAGGCAAGAACATTTTGGGTTTAAATCTAGTCTCAACAGATGTCAAGCTGGTGAAATAATATCATCCGTCCCCCAGAGACAATGCCAGCCTGCGCATCTGCTTTTAATTTCACTTGACTGCTAGAGAAAAAGTGAAAGCTCCTACTGTGACTCCACTTGGAGCTGTGTTTGCAAGTTAAAAGAGTCTCGACTTGGAGTCCTATGGGGTTTGTGTAGTTATTGAATTTTAGACTGGTGTGAGAAGGCCCCAAAAAATGCAAAACTCACCCCGCGTGAGCCCGTTACAAGCCGCAATCCCGGCAGGGGCATATGGCAGGGTCTGCTCAAGGACCCAGCATTTGCTGATACGCGAAGGACAGTCATGACTGTCCCCTGCTCAGCTGTTCGGCCCTTGGCTGGTGGCAATGCCATCCTGCGGGCGCAGCCCGGGGGCGACAGCAGCTCTTCTGAACGCGGCGATGCTCTGGCTCCTGCTGGAGCTGGGGCAAATCCCAAGTGTTTAAAAAAAAAAATAAAAATACCTTGACTAGATTTCAGCTGAGCTGATTTATGTTTTCAAGTGGAAGGCAGTTTTAGCTGAAGTAAACTACACAGTTTTTAGATCATTCAAAATTCATGGCAGTTTGATCCCACAGGACATCAAACAAACACGAATGATTTGCCAGGAATCCCTACAAACTGAAATAACCAAACCTTGCACGGTTCCAGCAAAAGTCTTAAACCAGTTCTAAGGAAGAAAAAAAAAAAAAAAAAAAGAAGACTAAAATAGAGAATTTTTATTTTGCTCATCTGCACAAAAACATCTCCACTGTAATATAAATCCAGATCAAATACGCACAAAGTAGCCCAAACACCTAATGTCTTGAAACGCAGAAAAACCTCCAACCCACAAACCAAAAGCAAATAAACAAATGGAAAAAAGAGTCATGAAAAAACGAAAGTTGATTTAGATTCTGTTGTGTTCTTTGGAGTGGTTTTATTTTAACATCAGACTGAAATGAAAAAGAAAAATCTGAGGGAACTAACAGAAAATGCAAGTAATAGACATGTCATGTGTGTTACAGTCATGAGAAAGAAAATAGGCAACCAAACTGTGACAAGAATGTGCTTAGTTATTATATTCTTTCAAGTTTGGTCTGCCAGCATTTTTTCCTTTTTTTTTCCCCGATGTACTGGTCATCAGTGTCTGCCAAGAGACTTTTCATGATTTTGCACGATCTCATTTCCCAAAAACAGAGGAAATGCTGTTTCTCCCCAACCACAAGACTCAGCTGTAGGTTTTACACCACGATCTGTAGCTGTAAACTAAGCCGGTGACTTGACATCCCCCTGCCTGAATAAGGAAAACCAAGCGAGTAGTGAAATTGCAGTGTGGGTTATGCAAAATGAAAGGATTAAAAAATGAAAAGAGCATCCACTTCATGTTGCTCCTTTAAAACATTATCACATAGCTCCTTTTTTTTTTCCCTAACCTGACCTTTTTTTTCCCAATGGTTTGTCTGTAACTTAATATAACTAATTCTTTTGAAATAACGTTCACAGTTAGCATAATTGGTGTTATATAGTTCTAATGTACATTACAGAATATTCTGTCACTAGACACTAAATTGAAATTTTAAAGAAAATGATAGAAATAGCTGTAAGGGAAAAAGTACCCTTTTAAATCTAATTTGCTATGCACCGCAGTAGGGTAATGGATGCAATGAAAGTTCCTTTATTGAGTTCCCATGTCCAAAAGGTATTTAGGTAGCAAAGGATGTTAAGCAGACCCCCTGTGCTCCTCCTTTAAGTAAAGATAGCAGGAAATAAGGTATATAGGTTTGTGTCCTCCTGATTTTTATTTCCTCAGGAGTACAACTTATGCAAAGGGCACCTTAGGCTACTTGGAGGATCACAAAGGGTGCCCTCCACCCCCTCGCTGTCTGCATGAATAGAAGCATCTGAAGGATGGCTGAAGCCATACAGCGAGTTAAATCCTTCAGGTGGGTCTTTTCAAATTCCAATAGTGAGGAGTTACTGGAGAATTGGTAAGGATTTCACTAGGCCCCAGCAGGTTTGAGATCAAAAGCCCTGGTTAAATAAAAGCCTGTTGGGAAATCTTAAAACCTCTTTGTAATGTAACTTAAAAAAGTTAATACAAAGAGCCCTTAGACTGAAGCCTGTAACAGCATGAACAAAGAGTATATCAAAACTGATTCCATTAAGGGAAGGCAGACAAATAAATTCATTTAATTTAAAGAGAAATCAGATATATTACCCTGCTAAAAACTAAAAAGCATACCAGGAAAAAAAAAATACCAAACAAACAGATTTTACAATACGCACGCACATAGATCTGTGAATAATAGAAATAGATATACATAAAATCTATTTATAAATACCTCTCAGAACAGAGAACAGAACATTATATACACACGTATATGTTTAAGTATCAATTTATCCAATATGTGCATATGTGTGTGTGTATAACTCTAGTATATACATATTTTTATCATTTATGAGGTCTCACGCTGGGCTTTCAAATCTGCAATTAGATATATCTATATATGTATCCAGAAAAACGCAGCTGAAAGAGCCCCTACATTCAAACTGACACAAGACATTTTTTTCAACCCAATTAATTAAAAAAGATGGGTGCTCATCAGTCAGCTGGCACAGGTTTTTTTCTCCATCATATTGCCAAAGTGTCACGGTGTTAGTTGTGCAGCATGTTTAAAACAGAAAATCTGGGACTAGGATTTAGATATCGTTTATTAGCTGACCTCCTTCTGAGCAGCTCTTATACTTTTAACTCGTTGGGGGTCCTGCACCAACGTTGGGGGGGGGGGGGGCTAGGAAGGGAGAGCCATAGAATTACGTCGACTCGTTTAGGTTGGAAAAGCCCTTCCTCTCGGTGATGTGCTTGAAGGTCTCGTGTTGGACGTCACTGGCACACGCACCGGGGGGGTTGTGCACGGTTTGCACGGAGCAAGCTGTTCCACGTGCATCCTGCGTGCACGGGATGGGTGTGCCACTGCAGCACAGTGCGTGGGCTGGGGGGTCCCTCGCCTCCCAGCGGGGTTGGGTCACCTGGGCGCAGGATGCTCTGGCACCCTCGCGAGGGAGGAGAGCGATGTCCTGTCACCTATAGCTCACTCTTCCCACGATGAAAAGTCACTAATAATTTTGCTCCCTCCACCCTCCAAGAAAGGAAAGGGGTGGGGAGGGGCTGAATTTTACTGCTCTTGTCAGGTTTTTCGTTATTATTGTGATGGCGGAGATGTGGGTATCTCATTAGCTACAAAGCATATTTTACTCTTTAAGAAATTATATTCCTCTCACAGATTTCATAGGCTGTGCAGCTAGAAGAGGGAGACGTATGTGTTGTACAAATGAGGGTGAATGCCTGCAAAAATCAGTGTTCATGTTCGACAGGATTTTTTAAAAAAACTTTTCTCCTTATAATTAAAATCTGACGTTTTAGTTCAACAATGCCAACCCTGAGCTCATTACGTTCCCGTATAGTGGGTGAATGGCACCCGCTCTCATCCTCTAACCCCACTTCATGCCACCAACCCCTGAAATGCTGCCCCTACAGCGGGCACAGACCAGACTCTGCCCCTGTACTCTTTAAGAACAATTCTTCTGAAGATCAGCAATGTCTCTCACATATGGTGCCTTTCATCTCCGTGAGCACAATAGTTTCACAACCAATGCCATCAATTTTATTTTTTATTTTAGCCCCCTAAAATGCACAGCAGTTATAGCTATGGTTATCATTTTAGCGATGCCACTTCTGGTTACCTGGGGTGGATCCCACCAAACTAGTTCAAGGAGCACTATTGGTCAATGGCCCATTACTCTGTCCACAAAATCACTGTGGTATCTGCTGAAGAACTGCCCTTTGCAATAGTAACCCCTAAAAATGGGCAAAATGAAGAAAGCCAGATTGAGAAGGGACCATGAGGGAAAGCCAGGCAAAAGGTTAGATATTTAGGGGACCTCGGCCTCAGTGCCGTGACTGACTTCCTTGCCCTAGCAACAAGTATCTAATAATTACAGGAGATAAACATCACTTTGGCTCCTTGTGTGAGAGAAAATATCGCTAAACCCACCATATCTAATAATATCAAAGGGGCTGTGGTGGCTTTTGCATTGCTGGCAATTTTTAGACTGGTAGAGGATGAGGTTTTCTGGTTCAAACAGGAATTAATTGGGGGGAGTCATAGGGCTTGTGTTATACACGTGACACCAGATGATCCAAATAGTCCTTTCTTGGCCTTATAATCTACAAATAACCTTGCGGAGGTACTGCTCTCCTGTGGATTAGTGGCAAACCAATGCTCCTCTTGCTTGGATGAGTTTTCTGTTCTAAATACTGTCCAGACCTGCGTGGCCTACAGGATTTGGCTGGATCACGGTCTCAGACGGAGCCATTGCCAATTAATGCCAGACACGCAACAAACCAGGGTAGGACACGCTCCACTTCAGGTGCTGTGCAATTCTGGAGCATCATTAATAGCTATGTAATGAGCCAGGTCTGAAGAAAAATAATTTTTCTATAAGAACACTTACAAATATTATTTTATACTTGCTATCTTTACATTACCTTGCACCATAAAAGACCCAGACTATCAGACACCATCGAGCTCTTGGCTCTGAACTAGTCGGGTTCATTTGCAAGAGCAGGGTATAATGATGGCCATTTTCTAGTCCATAAAAATAACAAGATTCCAGAATTACACGGGTAACAGGACAACCTATTCCTGTATGGAAAAAGGAGCATATGGGGTCTCGTCTATCTTGCTTGGATTACAAGGCAGGGGAAATACCTGGCTGAGCAGCCCTCAGGAATTATCAGGTGGATGATATTACAGGAGCAAGCCAGGTCTCTATTTATTTGCTTTATATGGATGCCTCCGAGTTCGGGTTGTTAAGTTACATAAATGCTAAGCTTCCTCCAGGCTAGCACCACGGCCCTGATTGCTCTGCGTCCTTCGTTGTGATCGGTCAACGCAGCCTTCAGGAAGCTGGCTAATCCCTGCGATGGAAACCCCTCCAAACCAGGGGTGAGCTCAAACCCAGTCACCACCTCAAAGTCAACTAGAAATATTTCTTAAATGCAGATATCCTTATTTCTGTCCCTATCTCTAACCATGTTCATTTTAACCCCTAGGATAATTCGGTATGTAGAGGGAAATGTGTCATTTATTAAGTCAACAACCACTTCCTTTAGTATCTACAGAAATGTCTTCCGAGGTTTCCCTTGCAAGTACTGATGCTTATTCAGATTTGCAAGCTGAGACCGTAGCAAAAGGTGGAAAAACTTACCGTCATTACATTGATTAATCAGCTGCTGAAATTTGGCTTTTCAGCGTGACACCTCTATTCTCTGAATGTGTGGCCTACTGCAATGTAATCAATTTGTCTGTGCAGGCTCCAAAACCCCAGAGCCACACAATGCAAAAAGGCAATCTTCTGCCCTCTTTGACCACAATAAGCAACATTACTGAAATCACTGCTCCCGTACAAGTGTAGCATGACCCCATATTTGTGGGCAGCAGAGTATGACTTCATTAAAAATCATATGCTGTGTTAGGGACCTCAAGCTTTTGCAAGGCAAGCCAGCATCAGAGCAGCATATGTCTGAAACTGATAGTAAAATGGGTAATGCCTTAAACCCCACCTCTGTACTGTTATTTACATACTTATCTTTCATCTGACATAGGCTTCCCCTCCAGCACCTTGAATATATCAGTCCTAAGGAAGAGACTTTAAGTTCAAAGAGTGCCATCCCCAAATCAAAGTAGGGGGTTATCAAGTGAGGTGTGCCAAGCAGTAAGACAAAACATATGCATTTTTAATAGGTAGCCTCTCCTCCCCCTGAGGAAGCCAAGAAAAGAGGCTCTGTGAAGCTTCAGCAGAAAACAAGTTCAGTGGATTTATACTCAGGCTGCTATTCGCAAAAACAAAATTCACAACTCTCATATATCTCTGCTAGATGTTTTCCAAGCACCCTTCAAAGCACGCCGGCCCCACCCTTGGCAGTCCTCTTGGCCAGGTGAACTCATCTCCACGCAGCATTGAAAAGGAAAAGAGGAAAAAAAATAAAAATAATTTAAAAAAAAGGCCATGAAAGAGAAACAACAATCTCAACAGGTCTGTATGGAATTTCAGCAGCACTTTATTTATTAATGCATATGTAGCTACCATTGTATTCCAGCTCCCAAAGACAGATCTGTAAGGAATAGGCCACGTGCTGATTGACAGCAGCCATAATTCCATACAATGAGACTGTATTAAATTGTTTGATGTGATATGATACTCATCACTTGTAACTGATCAAACATACTGCTGCATCAAACAGTATTACAATACAATCAGGCTGGATATGGTTCCTGCCAAGGCTGTTCATCACATTGCACACTCCTGCATTAAACATATCTATTAATAGCATTGACAAACTACTCCTTTCCAAATTTTTCCAAAGAATTGTGTGACATGAAATGTGCAAAGAAATCCGTACAGAATGCTTTGCCGTTTGAGGCAGCATTTCCGTTGGCTGAATGCTTCAACATGAAAGGCTTTGCTGATTAGGGGATTTGTGTAGGATAACACCAAAACTTGCAAACCTGTGCCCCAAAACAGAGATGTAAGATACCAGCTTGCCTTTTTTTTTTTTTTTTTGCCTTTTTTTTGGGGGGGTTGGATTTTTTTTTCATTCCTAAATACAAACAAATCGCAAGATTGAATATTTTTTTTGACTAAGATTTTATTTTTGCTGTGGTTCCCCCCCAGGAGAGCTGCTCTAGCCTGCTATCTTGCAGGAGGGAGCTGTGTTTGCTAACACTGACCCTTTTAGAGGCGGAGACATAAATAAAAGAAACAAATTCCTTGTCACCACTGTTCCTGCGGCAGACCTAGAGGGTGATACGCTGCAGCCCATGGGGGACAGGACTCGCTGCGACATTACAACTGTAGGGGCTCTCTCAGATGCAGATTCTTAAATGAGCCTGGGTCTCTAGAGGGCAGAGGTCAGCTGTCCTCAAATCTGTGTGAATGCGAGATTAAGTTTATTAATCTCCCTGCTTTCACTTAAAAACCAAATTATAGGTTGGTTAAATGTGAATGCCCGGGAGCTTGTGAGATGATGAATGCCCTCAGCTACCACTGCTAGAGGGAACACAAGGTGTCCAGACCCCAAAAGGGTACTAGAAGCTAGTGGGGTGCACCGAGGAATACGTTTTCCCCGTGAATTACCGCACGCCGTACGCCTGGTGTGCGTTTTGTTTTCTCTTCGGACAGCAGCAAACGCAGCCACCCTCAGACACGCGTGCAAGACGTGCCGTTGCTGGATGGAAAGCTGTTGGCCCCAATTCAGGTACCGCTGGCTGCCCACCTTGATGTCTGAGGGGTAGGGCAGATATGCCCACCATATTGAGGAGGCATAACCTCAACCACAGCTCTTTATATAGAATTTATACCTGTGCTTGGGCAAGATTCAAAACACCCATCCCTCTGCACCTACTCTCCAGCGCCCAGGAACTGCATGAAACCAAGCATGCAATGAACATGGTATTTAGCAACCTTCGAAACGGCTTCTATCAGTGTATCTCATAAAACTACTGCAGCGTGTAAAAATGAAGTGATAAATGAGTATGAGGGTTCCATATAATTCCTCGTGGACAGGTATGCACACCATAATTGGACAATCTGGCCCCTTGATTGCTATCTGAGCTTGGGAGACCAAGGATCACATAGCCATGGAAAATAAGAAGTAATATGCAGGAATGCATGCCTCACTATCCGAAGCTGGCACAGAACACCATTTTTCTTCGAGTTGGGAATGTATACATTTCACATTTATGAATTTTTGCAAACTGCAGTGACAGAAGGTGTCTTTTGTCCCGCTTTTCACTCCTGTAGTGTCAGCGGGAGCAGATGAAACACATCACAGGGCAGCAAACTATCTCTGTTGATGGAACCAGCTCCACAAAGGTTACTTAAGAAAGGTGTGTAAGGCACTTCCTTTTTTTAAAGAAAAAAAAAAAGTCTTTCCAGATAGTAAACTGCCGCAGAATGAGATGCCTGAGATAGACAGACGAGACTGACTTATGATGGAAAACATACAGCGAAGGGCTGGAACGGGCTTCCCCCCTCTGATGGACAGTTTTTAGCAGTAACAGCTCGGTGCAGTACATATTGCTAAATAAGCTGTAACTTTCTATCTGGGTGTAGCTAAGTAATTCAAGATGCTGCAAGTTAAATGTAACAGTAGAAAGGAAGAAGTTCAAAAACAAAGTCCCAGGCATTTCAGCGCAGCGTATAGTATGCTAAATTGTGGTATTACAGAAATTGCTACGAGTTTGGCCACAAAACGTTTCATACTGCACTAGCATTCTGCCAGGGCTGGGTTCCAGCAAGCCCAGACATTTTTCCCTTCACCTGTGCTTTTTTTTCCCCCATTTGTTAACACAAAACAAAAAAAACAGAGAATTACAGCCCTTGCCCTGAGCGTACCTCTCTGTTTATTAGATCGGCGCAACCGAAAAGTCACCACACACCAGGCAAAGATAACTGCAAATCTGTTCTTACCCTCCCCGTACCACCTGAGTGCCGCTATTATTCCTCATCCTTGGGGAAAGGACCCCATATGTGAGTCTCAGAAACCACCTCAGTAACTCCAAGCATCATTATCAATAGTAGGATGAACTGCAGCTGGGATGCACTGAGAAGGCACGGTAATACTCGCCCTAATCTCTGCATTCATCTCACTGGCCCTCACTAGGAAGTTTAAGTACATTTACTGGGGATTCTTCAGCCCTTGAAAGGTAGGAGGACATCTATGAGACTTGACGTACTAGCTAATTAACTTGGGTTTGGAAAAAAAAAAAATCTTCTTATCTACTTAACTTCGAGACACTCTCTTTGTTTTTAAGCCTGCAGACTACCTTCTCTTTAAAATGCATTACGTGCATCTCAATAGTATGGAATGTATTATTTTTAACGAGGACCTATTTTAACTTGGACCTAAAACTATTAACATTTGACAGAGAGGTTGTTTTTTTCTTTTAAAAAAAAACAACATTTGCAGAATCAGCTGAATGATAGTCTATAGCCTGTGTTTGGCAAGACAGGCTACAAAATCATCATGTTTTTTTCCCTGTCCTTAAAAATCCAGGAGCATGAATGCATGAATCGCTTGAAAATGAACCCCCAGATGCACACACCCCCCCAAAACCTGTAAGGAGTTTCAAGAATTCTTCCAGTTTGGGTTTCTTGGTTTCTAGAAAGGGGGGAATATTGAGGCTGGGAGAAAGTGATTGAATTCGTGCTGCAGTAGTTGGGGCACACGAGTATCTCATGCAGTTCTTCCGACAGGAACACAGACGTGAGCGACTCCTGTAACATCCCTGCTCGGAATTAAATTCCTGCAAATTGCACAGAGCGATTTAAAATCCTCACCATATTCCGAACAGATAGAACAGTGGCATGATTGACCAAGCTTTTTTTCTTCTTCTTTTTTAAAGTACACATATGATGATGCATCATAGTTATAAACAGATGGTATTTGGCCTCCTTCCTATTCTCAACATTTGGAATTCCTAAACTATGTGAATTAAACAATAATATTTTATAAACATACAAGGGATTTTGCTCACTGCTTTGTTAACATAGAAATTATACAATGCTGACATTTATTTAAATTTTAAAAAGTAAACAAGAGTGTGTATTGAATTAAAGCAAACTAAAATCAACAGAAAGAAATATGTTCTGCGCGCACATTACCTACAACTGCACGGGCCTTTTTAGGGGAGACATAATGGGATGAAGCACAAATTGTAGCTTAGACAGTCTGATCCTTTGTGCTCGACAGGCTCATTTAACACCTCGCTGTAAACAACGGATATTTATACCATAATTGGCCAGTTGACCACCAGTTCTTCATTTACCACGTAACCTGCGAGGATGGAGTTAAAAGAAGTTCCTTTCTGTTGGCTTTTCTAGGAGTGAAAGTGTGTTTGCAATTTTAGTACCAACTGGATTCAGTCTAACACTTGTACTTAGTATGAGAAACATTTTCATAATACCAAAATTTGGGAGAATAGGAGTATTCCTGCCAGGAAGGGAAGAAGAAAGTATTGGTTCTTAAAAGAAGAATTCTGTTTGCCTGGTTTCCTCTTTCCTTTCCATTTTAACCCCTTTTTAGGCAGGCGCCTCTCTAGCCGTGCAAAAATTGAGAAGCACTTAGGTTTTAATCACTATTCCCAGGTCTGCAAAGAGGTTCTGTGATGAATAAATAATGAATCGGAGATTTTAATCAGTGTTATGATTTTTGAAAAGGCTAATTATCATTGTTTACAGACATGCCTTTCCAATGCATTTCCTTGTTTTGCCTTCAAAGCTCTAAGGGTTAAGCCCCTCGCACGCATCCCTCCCAGTCCTCCTCCGCGCCGCACTCCTTTGCTCGGTGTTCTTTCGGGGTTTGGGGGTAGTTTTTGTTTGCTTGGGGGGTGGGGGGGGGTGGGTGGGGGATTTTCTTTTTTATTTTTATATATTTTTTTGGCTTCTGTTTTTGGAGCGGACACCCAAACCGTAGGAGAGATGGAGCCGGGGGCAGCCGGAGGCGCGCAGGGCTCGGGGAAAGGCTCCGCGCCTGCGGAAAGGGGCTGTGTCTGTGTGTCTTTCTCTTTGCCGGCTCTCTATATGGATGGTATATAGATGGTATATAAATGTTTTTCAAATTAACCTTGTATTTCTATTACCAATAATAGGCGGCTGGGGCGGGGGGGAGCTGCCGCCCCCGCGGCGGGAGGCGGAGGGGCTGCGGGGGCTGCCGGGCTCCGCTCCCGCCCGCAGGGCTGCGCGGAGGGGCGCGGAGCCCCCGCAGCGATCGCCCCCGGCGCCCTCCTCGCCTTTAACATCATCATCATCATCACCATTATTATTTGCTTTAAGTACCAGCGGCCTCGTTTAACCCTGGTCCCCTTCTCTGCCCCCACCTCCGCCCCTGCGGCCTCATCGGGATGGGAAAAGCCTTTTTTCCCGGGCGGGATATTCCGGTGGGACAGTGTGTGCGTCCCCTCGCCCTCCCCGTGTCGGGACCCCCCCGGCCGGGCTCCCCCCCAGCCGCCCCCCAGGTCCCGCAGCCGCATCCCGGCGCATCCTCCCCGCCAAGGGCTGGGCTCTGCTCCCGCTCCCGCTCCCGCTCCCACGGAGGGCGGGTGATAAGTTGCACCACAGTTCTACAGCACTTGATTATCGGTTTCCAGCAACAGCTGCGTACATTTGCTAAGAATGTAAAGAAATATCAGCAGATAATGCGGCGTTGCTATTTATTACCCTATAATTAAAGTTCTGACAGTGTTTCTATTATAAAACCTTATTTGCAAGGGTTCATAACTCAGAGGCAAAATTTTCCTTCAAGACGAAGGCTCGCTTACCAGACTGAATCATTTAAAAAGTATTTCAGTTAAATAAGGTTAGCCTATTAGAGGGTAAAATTCTCAAGGACTTTCATTAAGGTGCTCGTTTGTATCTGCAAATAAAGAATCGCAAAGTCCCCCAAAATCAAGGGTATATAAGGAGGAAAAATCTTTTTTTTTTTTTTTTTTCAAAATCAAGGATTCATGGAAGGGTTTTAATATAAGTCTAGGAAATTATTCCCATGAAAACAATTTGTTTGAAAGAAAATGCCCTCCGGTCCTTTCCACACAAACTAGTCTTGGGCTAGTACATGAGAACCAAACTTAAAAGTGACTATGAGCAGAAATGAGACTGACTAATTCATTTCAACTGTCCTTACTGGAATAAAAACCAAGGAGTAAACAGCTTGAACGGCGAAAGGTGAATTTAATTTTCAAGGCCCTTTAACTTTTAATAATCTGAGGAACAATATGGGAGGTACATTCTACCCTCCCAGTTATCCTGATATAAATTCATTCAAGATTTATATTGGTGTAATAGAGAAGCAGAACTTGCTCCATGATTTCTAATGAACTGCTGGCTCAGTCTTTAAAAATGCAATTAGAAAAAATCTAGCCTCCTAATTCGGAACAGCTTTGAGCTAAGTCAGAGGTCTCGATGCTGCGGACACGGACGGAAGGCAGTCTGTACCACGGCTCCTCGCGGTGCCTGCAGCACGCCCAGAGCGGGGCTAGCAATGCTGCAAACGGGTTGCTACAGAATTCCCCAGCTATTTTAGGATTTTCTTTTCTATTAGATGGGAAAAGACAATTTCCACGTGGAATAAACCTGCGCTTCCTGAGATCTCAAATACTAAGACACAGGATTGTAGGATTAGGTGCCTGGCCTGTTACTGGTGCAGGAGGCAAGGAGCTGGTCGGAGCTGCCTGGTGACACCGGCCGGAGCCGGGAAAACCCGTTCGGCTTCAACCCCGCACCGAAACTCGTATCAAAGCGCTTGCAGTTGCTGTGTCAACGCAGGTGACACATCAATAAATATGAAAGTAAGTCAAGGGCTAATTCTGTCATTTTACTCATAAGATTAGGTCTCTGCATTCACCGCTTACTCATGTGTGTAGGAACAACGGGACCGAGATCCCAATTTGTCTCTCTGACCTTTTGAAGTGAAGGCTTTAAATGAAGCAGCGCGGAGAGGCTGTCTCGTTTGATCTTCAGAAACTGCGAGGCAAAACTCCTCAGGTTGTTTCAGTCTACAGCGGGCTGGTGGCGGGGGAAGGCTGCCTCGGGGGAAATATCGCCTCCGACCACCTGCAACTCCCACCTCGCCCTCTTGACTGAGGACCTCGAAACAGGCCAGGGTGGCCCCGGACGTTGAGGCCAACCTGGAGGTCCGAGGAGATGCCGTAAGGACGTTTTCAGTCTTGCTCTACAGCAGCTGTGTATCTTCGCTAAGAATGTAGAGAAGTATCGGAAGATAATTGCTATTTATTACCCTGCAATTAAAGTTCTCCCAGTGTTTCTATTATAAAACGTTATTTGCAAGGGTTTTTTGTAACTCAGAAGGAAAATTTTCCATCAAGATGAAGCCTCGCTTACCAGACTGAGCTGGGTACGGTTGAAGTATCACTAAGTAGACCAAGGCAGAGCACCGCCTCGGCAGAGCACCACCTCGCCAAGGAGCTGGGTGAGGCCGCCGTGGGTCGTGGGCCTGCTCAGGGTGCGCGCCGAGGACAGCGGCAGTCTTCCACTCGAAGCCACAGAGCTTTGGTGTATCGAGCCTGTTCACTACAAGCCCCACCGCAACGTTACAGCATCTCCCCTTTCCCTGTTACTGGTTTGGAGAATGACTCACTGTGAAACTTGAACCGATTCGATTTAGTTGTGCCGTGCCTCAGTTTCCCCATCAGAGAAGACAAAAAACCCTTGCTCTTGTCAGTGCGGGGTGTGATAACGTCAGTGAACATTCATGATACACTCCGATATGAAGTGCAAGGCAGTCCTTGCTCTACCAAGTCCTTGCTCTGCTTGGTAGACCTGGCTCTACCAAGTACGACTACTGCGCGCTGTCTTGAGAAGACCACTTCTACTCAAGCACACTGAACGCCCAGACCCCAGCTGGGCTTTGGTCGAGCAGAAATGAGGAGGAACCAGCACACAAGATAAGATTACTGCAAAACTACAACTCTGCAGCGCTAGGGAAGTACCCGCACACTTACCATTGGACCTCCCTTAGGTTTTTTGCTGCTTAATGGCGTGATTTTAGAGAGAGGTACGGACAGCTCAGCATCTTGACGGCGTCAGAAGGCACGAAGGCCTGCGTGCGGAGGGGGAGCAGCCCGCGCCTCTCACCTCTGGGGACGGTGCTCGGGCAAAGGAACGCTGCTGGTGTCTGCTGGCGGGTGACAGCCAGCCGGGACGGGCAGAGGAGCCACCCTGCCTGGTCCAAAGCAAGCTGAGAGCAGAGCTGCCCGCAAAGAGAGGTCTTACCAGGCCTCACGTCGTAACGCCCTACCGAGGGTCCGCTTCTTGCTTCTTCCCAGAGCGGAGTGGAAAATCTTGGGATTGTCATAACGTTTTATTATCGCTTGCAAAACAGATTCTACTTCATCAGATAAAGACACAATTGCATTCATTGACTCTGACACAAGGATATGCATAGTGATAAACATACAGATAGATGTACACACTTATACATGAATGAGATATGCTAATTAAAAATTGCAGTGGGCACTTTATTAAAAATTTATTGTACAATCTACATCTTCAAAACATTTTACATCAACAAATATAGCGGCTTGACTGCTGGAATGATAAGTGATTTATCTTTAAAAGGCTGTGTTTGTAACTGGATGCAAAGGTTCTTGATGAACTGCCGTTACATTTAAACTACTGGTTTTTATTGGAAGTATTTTGACTGTTATCTGTTTGTTCTCCATCCTTGAGAGAAATAAAACAAGTGTCGCGGCTTTCATTTTATCGGATAGATGGCACCATGTAGCATATTTCCCATGCTAGTTTGAATTACAGCTGTTCATCTTTCAGCTTTCTTTAAGATTAATTAAATGCAAATGTAACTCCGCGAATCATGGGATTACCTGCCAGACCCCTTATTAATACCTTCACTTAAAAACCCCCGTGCCAGAGAGTCATTAATTTGGAAAAAAAGAAAAAAAAAAAAAAAAAAAAAAAAAAAAAGAAGAGTGCTAAAGCAGCCCTTTGCCTCCAAACAATCCGGAGATGGCTGCCCAATTAGTCCGGCAGCGTGCGGATCCTCCTTTCAGGCCCTGTGGCCCTTTGAGGACACAATAAGGCTCCAATGATAACCTGGCAACCTAGGTAGAAACTCAGCCAAGTGTGAGCGTTTGAAGCTGCAGCTTGGCTGCCATCGTGTCGGAGAAAAGAAAGAATTCAGGCACCATGTCATCCAGTACAAAGGATAAAAACAGATTCAACCGGAAATTCAATGTGGCACCACATATGGGATACATGAGTGCGGTTATACAACAGGCCACATATTTTTTTTGAACAGTCTCCTGCATGTGATGCCGAGGACATGTGTAACCATCATAACGTCTCTAAGAATCTGTATTTAATTTGAGCTGGGGTGGTGGCAGGGATTGGAGATCTGAAGCCGCCACAGGTTTGTGGCAGATGGCTCTGTGTCAGCTATGACAAGCAGCCAGGCTCGGCTTCCTCTGCAGATTTTCTTTTCTCTCTGATCAGGTAAATATGGGCACACTCTGGAAACTTCCACAATTCTGCCTGAGGCTGCAAGTTTGTGACTTAGCCCCATCTGTCACAAATCTTCCCTCGGTTCTGCTGCGAGCAGAGACCTGAATTTACCGCCGAGCGCTGCCCAAGAAAACCCAGCCGTCTCGCCCTACGAGGAAGCAGAAGAGAAAAGCGCACGAAGCCGCGTTAGATGCCGGGACACGGAAGGGACGTCTCTCGCGCGGGAAGGAGCGTGGCTCGGTGCTGGAGCGCTCTGCACCTCCCGGGATTTCAGGAGCGGTGGAAGGGAGCTGGTCGGAGAACGCTTACGCGGCATTATTTGGAAACGGGGTGAATTCAGCGTTTCTCTTTTTTGAGGGAGGTAAGCTGGTCGGCAGAGCCAGGTTGGTTGCTCCTGGATGAGCACCATCAAATGTCCGTCTGCTTTGCTGGCGGTCTTGGCAGACACACCAAGGACTGAACGCCCGCAGGGACCGACCTGCCCCTCTCACCCTCGGACACGGCAGAACCGAGAACCGGCAAGAGTGAGGGCGTAATTCCCCTGCTTGACCATCACCGGTCTGGCTTCTGGGCCTTATTTTAGAGTAATCTTGGAGAGAATAAATTCAACTCCTTTTTTTTTAGGGGGGGCTGATAACTCTGCAAAGGTCTGGGCATTTGATTTTCAAGGAAAAATGATTCAGCCAACAGTTCCTAAATATGCAAAGACAAAATCATCAAGAGAAGCAAAGTTCTCCCCATAAAGCAAGATCTCCCCATGAATAACTGGCAGCATAATAAGATGTCAATGGTGGTACAATATTCTTTATGATATAATCCACTTTTTTGTTTCTTGTGTCCTAAGAGCAGAACCAAAATAATTAATATCTACTTTGCCATCATTAGACTTCAGAATTAACCTTTAGAATTTAATAAGGACTGTTCATCCATTCAGACCTGCTGTTTCAGGACAGCTGGAGTTCAAGCAGGCAGCCCTGATTTGGAGTACATTTTATGGACTTTTTAAAAAATTACTTTAACAAAATTAAGAATTAGAGACTATTATTCAGCACAAAAGCTGGGATTTGGCAGGCAAGACAGCAGAGTGATTTACAGAGCTAATTTGTATTGGGTCAGCTTTACCCTGTGACCCAGCTCCTTCCCTCTGTAAGTGAGTACTGGGGAAGAATCAAGGTGGAAAGCAGCTTGTAGTCATTACTTCTGGAGCTCACCTTTCAAACTCCAAGCACCTTTGGAAACCACCATCAAAAGACAGCACTGGTTTGCACAAACTGGGTGCACTGTGAGGCCTGAGTCAGAGCTATATAATACTTCTCAGTAGAGCAGCAGCATTTCCCTGAATAAACTGGTCTGTTCTGAGGTTTCGTATATCAGCCCTTCAAAACTCATTTCATTCTTTCTGTCTTTAAACAAAAAACCATCAAACGTTGGGTGCGAATCTGTGCAGAATACGCTGGTGGGTACCTTGCATAGGATGGTTCAAAACACACTGAACAACTACAACAGCAGGAAAACAGCTTCAGGCTTTCTTTCTCAAGGTAATTTGAATATACTTTACTGAAAAAAAAAAGGTTTTTATACTTTTTGCAACTTTTCTTTCAAAGTCCATCATACTTCCTTTGACCCATTTCTCCATCTACCATTTTGCAGCAGCTGGCGTTCGTCTACCAGTTTTCACTGACTTTCTAAACCTAAATCAGAAACTAACACTGGTGTAATAAAAAGTTCAATGTCTTGGTGTTTATGCTGAAAGATGCCCACATAACCGCTTTCCTAATGAACGCTTTCCTCCTGCTCTACTAGTGCATCCAACTGCTATGAGCTATAGCCCAGCCTTTTCAGAGAGCTGAAACCTCCTCAATATATACCTCAGGGAGCCAAGAGCGAGGCCAGCCCTGGGAGGAGCTGAGACGCAGGACACATACGTGTATATGCATACGTCTATGTGTGGCTGGGTCCCAGAATGACTTAGCAGGCAACTTCAAGAGCCTACCTGCTGGCTCATTTCTCCCACAGTGAGGATCCACATTAGCTAGCAGACCTCACTCTACCACAGCTGCTTCCAGACACACATGCTGCCTGAAGACCTAAGGTTGACCCAAAATGCTTGAATTGTGTCCCACAGTCCAGCAGATCTGCCCACCTGTGCAAACCTCCTGAGCCAGCGGGATTTCACCTGTATCAGCCTTACATATGGGAATGAAAAATGTCAAGACTTCAGTCTAACCTGGATACGGCCCTGAGCAACTTAATCCAACTTTGAAGTTAGATCCTACTTCGAAGCTGGCCCCGCCTGGAGCAAAGGCTGACCCGATGACCTCCAGAGGTCCCTTCCTAAATCACTCCATGATTCTATGTTCTAAATAAGTAACCAAAGTTTTCTTTCACATAAGAAATCCTTACGCTGTATACATTTTACTGAGGATCCCATGCCTAAGCACTGACACAGCGATGGGAGAGCACAGACACAGCACCCTGCACTCCCGAGTTCCCAGGCTGCTATAACCTTCCCATACAGGCGCTGAGAAGCAGGTCTAGACCATCTCTGAAACCATTTTAAATTATGCTCACTGGAAACCGGGCACCTCCTCAAGAGGCAAATACAAGTTTCCCCCTTGTGTTTCCAACCTCCTTCTCACCTGCACCTGACGCTAACCAGGTAGAAGCACAAATTCAACACAATGCCTCCTTTTTTCTCTGCAAATTTGCTCTGCTGGGAATATCTGTACTGTTTGCACAGCCTACAGAGCTCCAAATTAACTTTATCGGCTCAGGACAAAAGATCTGGAGAACACTGTAAGCAAACATCTGCTCAATATACAGTCACCGTTAAAAAGTAAACAGTGTGTTTGGCTCCATAAGGAACAGGTTGAAAATTATCAGAGTACAAAGCATCACATAAACTGATGGCGTGGCCTAGAATACTCTGTAAAGTAATGATCACACCAGCACAAAAACACTTCTCAAGCATCAAAATGGTTTGAATGATGGGGGATGAGGATATAAACACAGAATGACATTCACAATGAGAGACTGAGAAGTCTGGGATACTGTAAGAGTTTGACAAACGTTCATAGAATAATGAAAGGTATGGAATAGATGGATGGGGAGCTTCTGCTTCCAGGCAACCAACTCCAGAACAAGATGACATTCAATGCAACGGAAGGTGGGGAAACCCTGAGCTGACTGGGGGAAATGCTTTTAACGCCGTCTGTAAACATATGATGAGCTGCTTTGCTGTAGGAGGATGTGAAAGACACGAACAGGGGTTTCCAAGGGCCTGAATGTCAAAGGGAGAACGATTATGTACAGCCTCACAATACTTAATACTAGATGATTATGAATGAAAGTCCAGGGTTAGAACCAATCTCTAACGCTAAAAGACAAAGCGAAGACCTTTAACACCTTATTTCTACCTGTGTCAGCCTTCTCCCAAACATCCAAAACCATGGCACTAAACACAGGGCGTGCTGATCCAGGGTGGCAGTTAGCTTCCTTACGGAGAAACGAGTTCCTCATGGAGCTTTGCTGGGGAGTGGGTAAGGATGAGGGCAGAGGCACTGCCCCTGGCTCTCACATGGCCTGCACAAGAACTGTGAATGACTACTGCTCCTTGCAACAGGGCTGAGTGGCTGATGGGACATCTGGCATGAGGCTCCCCCACATCCTCACACGTCCAGCACCCCATATCCTTAGGCTGAGAACGGCTCCTGCTGCCTTCCTAGCTGTGCCTAAATATTAAAGCTGGACCAAGAGTGGTTTTCCCTTTGTGCTGGTTTTGACTGGGATAGAGTTAATTTTCTGCACAGTAGCTAGTACGGGGCTGTGCTTTGGATCTGTGCTGGGAACAGCGCTGATAACCCAGGGACGTTTCAGTTCCTGCTGAGCAGGGCTTGCACCGAGCCAAGGCCTCTCCTGCCCCTCACCCCACCCCACCAGCGAGGGGCTGGGGGGGCACAAGGAGCCGGGAGGGGACGTGGCCAGTGACCCCAACTGACCCCAGGGATGTCCCACACCACAGGGCGTCATGCTCAGCACGTAGAGCTGGGGAAGAAGGACGGAGGGAGGGACATTTGGAGTGATGGCGTTTGTCTCCCCAAGTCACCGTTAGGCGTGATGGAGCCCTGCTCTCCTGGGGATGGCTGAAAGGAAGGAGTGCCCATGGAAGGAGTGAAGGAATTCCTTGGTTTGGTTTGCTTGTGCGCGGCTTTTGCTTTACCTGTTAAACTGCCTTCACCTCAACCCACGGGTTTTCTCACTCTTCTGATTCTCTCCCCCATCCCTCCGGGGGGGAAGCGAGCAAGCGGCTGTGCGGGGCTTAGCTGCTGACTGGGGCTAAACCACAACACCCTTCTACGTGTTTTCCTGAAATTCCAAAGATACCGCTTTATCTCTAATCAGAGCAAAAAGAGAAGGAAAAAGAAAGGAAAAAAAGCAAGTTTTGTTAGAACGGCCCTATGCAGCCAAATCCTGAGACTGGAAACAATTCAGATGTCTACGGTCTAACTGGGATCTTAATTTGATTTTACAGCAGTTTAATCCCTTTGAATTCAGCAGACTTTCTTCTACAGTGGTGTAAGAAAGAAAAAAAATCACGCCATGTGTCTTTTCATAGGCAGGTGAGCTTCTGTAGTGTGATGGAAATGAGAAGATGAATGTCAGAAAGTGGGCCAAATTCTTTTCTCTGTTAAACAAGCATGAGTGAGAGTAGGATTTTTCTGTAGGAACTGAAGCTGACAGCATGTCAACCAGCACTCATTCAGCTGGGAGGGCTGGGAGAGATTATTTAAAGTTGTCAGCTCCTTCCATGCCTGGCTTTTGGCAACTCTTCTTGTCCCTTTCCACTGTATACTCTTTATACATGCTGTTTTAAATTAAGAAACTGAAGTGAGGGAACTGAAAGGTAAACTTAGAGAAAATAACGCAGAAACAAATGCTTTGCCCTATTTTTTTTTTTTTTATTTTAAATCTACTAGATAGGGAGCTTGCAAACACTGACAGGTCTTATGGTGCACTCCGACGGAAACCGATGCCCTGTTGTTGTTACTTGCTTCATTCTGGCTCTTACTTTGGCAACCACAAATACCCGGAACCAGAGAGCAACATTTGACTCTATAAAACTGGAACAGAACAAATAATTGATAACAAATGAGATCTGCTTTCCTCCACTCATCTCAACCTTCTCTTAATAACTGGTAGGAGGCAACGGCACAATGCAAATGAGCCAGCCTTGGGTGCTGTGAGAATACGCAGGGTAAGTAATACATCATTTGGAACGGTTTCCATAGGTGCTTACATTATGGACATTTTAAAACGTCTGCCAGCAGGAATCTGCTCTGTTGAGTTAAGCTATTGCAGTTTAATGTCTTGGTCTGTGCATTTTCCCAGGGATATTCCCTGTGTCCGGCTCCCTAACCCGGCTGCCCCGCTGCCGTTTATCTCCCTTTTGCCCCTAACTTTGTCAGCACAAGCACTGGGGACAACTGAAGGAACAAACTGCCTGTTTAATTAGACCTGCCTAATTATTGTGGATATCCTTTGTAATAAAAACCCAACACTATGTCAAAGGATAAGCCAAGGTACTTCTGATGATGATTACTTCCCAGTCTATGAAGCAGAATCCCCAACCAGTAGAGAAAAGCACTATTTGCTTTTAAAGCATTTTCACTTTCAAGACCTCACGGCTACTTTATGAACTGCAGGCAGGGAGCATGTCAGGAAGGTTTCTGAAAGACAAATAGCCAGTTCGTACGCACCGCTGTGCTAGGGGTGCCTCTTCTGTCCCACTGTATAATATTGTAGCGATCCGAAAAAAGTGAAAATACAGCGGAAGCGGTGCGTACCCTTTCAGCTTCCTAAAAAGCAGCACCGTTCCAACTATAATTCCATTACCAGCACATACCTAAGCTAGCGTTTTCCTAGGAGGCTTTGCGGGAAGTTTCACAGCGAAAGGAAGACTTGGCACACGTGGGCGTAGGTACAAAAAGACAACTCTAACGGTATTCTCTGAGCTGATCCAAAGCCTATTAAAGACAACAGGGATCTTTTCTCTGGTGCTCACAGGTTCTGGATTAGGCTCTGCTTTACTCATTTTAAAACGATCCCCCATTCAGCTCAAGTGCTACCTGTTGCAGACACTCCGTCCGAACGCTCCCAAGGCCCGAACGGGGCGGCACGGTTAGTAGTGCACATGCACGAGGGGCGGGATAAACACCTTCAGCTTCTCCCTGCAAATCATCCCCAGGGATTATTATTGGTTTTTTTTTAGATAAAAGAAAATTAGCTTATGGGGCTCGTGCGCACATTTTAAACCTGTGCTATCGTATATCAGTATTTGCTCTACCGCTATTTCCATTTTTAGCGTGCCTGGGCTCTGTTTGGGAGCTGGGGATGCACACGTAGAGAAAGCCACGCGAAGGCAACTATTAGCTCAACCCGAAGCACTGGGAAACGTCAAGGTAAACGTTTAAGGACTGTTTTCCCTTTGAAGCCACCATGTATAACTATACGATACCATTGACTCAAGAAGTAATGCTGAACACTGGAAGTGTTCAGTCAGCATTTTAAACTATTATGAGCTACCTCCTGAACCATCGCCAAGTTAATAGACAATGAAAGATAATGAGCTTGAAATTGGGTGTTAAATTGCATTTTTGGTTCTCTCCTTTTTTTCTTGAAGTTTAACTGTTTCCTGCAGAAACAACATCATCTTTGATGTATCATTATGTAAATGTCTATTTTTAGGTCACAGAAAAAGTCAGGCGTGGGCTAAACCCTCGCTCCTCCTGCTGCATGTGCGCGAAGGGGTAGGGAGGCAGACGACACGCAGCGAGACCCGACACGTTCTGGTCCCCAGAGGGAGGAAGGTGGAGAGAGGAGGTTAGGTCTGCTGGCAGCATGAGCCTCCAAATTAAGGGGGAGATTACTCGACCCGCTCATTAACACTGCGCCTGGACGGCGACAGCCAGGGAACGCTGAGGGGACCACGTTTGTATCGTACGGGCAGCACGAGGAGTATTTCTATGCACTCCTAAGCTTTTACGGACTTACAGCTGAATTTAGATTTTTTTTTCAACCTGAAACACCTTTGTCGTGAAGGGGTAATGTGTATCCAACCTGCCCACGGCATAGCCAGGACTGTAAAAGTCAGAAACCGCTGTAAGTTTACCTATCAGCATGCAGAAAATAGCTGTTCTTTTTCTAAAAGCAGCATTGTGTAATAATAGCTCTTCACTGCAGTAATATAAAATCTAGTGCTTCATCTACAATTGCGTAATTAAAAACAAGAAAAAAAAGCGTGACTCCTAGCAGTATAAATACACCTCTTAAAAATGTGTAAGTCGGTCTAGCATTGAACACTCGATCAGAACTTGGAGGGTCTGCACTGAAACTGTACCTTCTCTGCAGAAGTAACTGCAAAGAATACGACACGTTAAATACCAGTAAATGACGCTTCCGACAAACTTTTTTTATGTTTAGCATTCCTTACAAAGCAACGAGTTAAAATAACCATACTTATCAAAATAACTCAATTCCAGAAGAAATCTCACCTGATACCTGTCACCTGCATTTTGTGAGGACTGAAGATTAAATTAGGATAGGAGGGTAGGCTTATCCTCATTAGTATAATTGTAGGATCTTTCTTTTATTTTCCTTTTAAACTAATGAGTTGCATTAATCCAGATTCATTTTTATAAGCCTCTTGGGTCCAAATGTAAAGGACAGTCATTTTAGAAAACAATAAATTAAAAAGAAGCATGTTGCATGCATTAAGTGCACGTATTTCATAAGACCTAGGTTAATACAACTGGCATCTAGTTTAATTAATCCTTGTTAGTGTAACGACTAATATCCCTCCCTACCATGTTTCCTTTAAACATTAGTATGTTAATTAAATGTTGTTTTTTTTTAAAGGGTTTTTTTTCCTTTGTACTTCAATATGGCATTATATCATGTAAAACTATTCTGAACGACTACCTTATAGAGATGTTTCCTTACAATATCTGGTCTCTTGCAGAAATTCTGAAGCCTTTTAAAAAGCTGTTCAGGTGTAGAATACAGATATTCAGCTGCAGGAAAAACAGATACATTTTTAATGAAACAAAAACCTCAAAGCACACACTCGATATTAGTCACTTTACTAATTAAAAATGCATATTGCTCTGTGCCGCCTCGTGTTTTACATTATTTAAGCATGATTTTATAAGGTTACCTCAGCTCACAAGGATGTTTAATGCTAAATAAGACTGTGTAGTTGTGCTGTTTAGACATCTCCTTTGGGTGATTAAAATACATTATTCTAATGTAACACAATGCATATGCGATACATTTAGTGATGAGATTTTTCAAAGAACTGGTACTACATTAGTGTGTATCCTGTACCGCGGTTGCATACTATTAAGTATTAAATTGTTTAAATAATTTGGTGTGATTTTCAGGCCTCAGTTTTGTTTTTTTTTTCCTGTGTATCAGAAAAAAATCTGCAAACCATTGCAGCATCACTGACCTTTTAACAAAAAAATCTATCATTACGGGTTGTGTATGCTAACAATGAAGAATGCTATTTCAAAACTTGCTTTTGTGTTATCTTAAAAGAACAGATGGCAAATATAAACTTCTTCTAATGTATTAAAACACATACAATTTTCCTTAACACTAACATGTTGGCTTGCCAAATAAACAATTGCTTTTGCTCAAGTTTATTCTCAAACTTTATAGATTAGCACGAATCACGGTATTACGTTTCAGCAAAAGGAATGTGCAGCAAAGCAGCTACCTGGAAATATCTCTGGGTACACCAAGGCTTTGGGACACAGCGGGTAACAGCCGCAATGCACAGCTTCGACCCTGAAGATTAGAAATAATAAATACAGAAAAATAGACATTAGTGAGCCGACAACTTATTTCGGTGCGAGAGCGCTGAGGTTGACTACATACAGCAAGAGTGAAACGTTTTTTTCTTCAGCAGCATAATCCTTCTAAATGCCAAAGTTGCTCTTTTTAAAGAAAATTTTATTGATCATATGAATTACATAGAACAGAACAGCGAGCATATGTTTTGTTCGCTGAATAAATCAAAGCGCAGCTCTGCATTTTTTTGTTTTTTAAATACTGTTTAACACATTTTATAATCAGCAGACAGACACATGTAACAACATGGTGAAGTATGGACGGCTTTTCTTAATAATGCTGCAGAAAACCAAGGGCGTCCGTGCGGACGTCTGGGGGCGCGTGTGTGCACGGACAGAGGCACGCAACCGCCGTCACCTGGCAGAACGGATGTTCTCCTTCGGCTTTAAGACTCCAAAGGTTGCGGTTAAATCTAGCCTAGGAACAACTCGCAGCGTGCTTCGGGCTGGGATATTTTAGCTTATGCACAAGCTTCAGGTAATCTCCTTTATTTTTCAGGACGTAAACGGTTGTATTTTTTAGTAACTACTGACGAGATCCCTTTGCCAAAGCGTGCGATGCTTGGTACTTGTGCTTTCCCAAGGAACAATTTACGTATCTCCTGCAACGTCAAACCGAAGTATTTCGTAATTGCGACACAGTGGCACAAAGTTCTCTGGTAGCGAATCTAAAGGAAAGGTGTCCTCTTCGTGTTTGCACTTTAATAACTAGACGGGTTAAGGCATCAAGGCTTCGGTTTATTTTTTTTGCATAATGACCACTGATCTGACATAACGTCCCTCCAAAGATACAACTGTAATTTCTGTTGGCCAGAAATTACACAGTGAAATTCAAAACACTTCTTAAAATATGTTTATTTTATGAGAGTCTTTGAATTTCCTCCAACATGTTGACCATACGAGAGCTTTATTTTTAACTTTGGTTTCCCTCGGTCCTCAGAAAAAAAATACCTGAAATCTCGTCAATGTTCACCTTTTCTATTTTCAGTGACAATCCAAAAGGCTTTCGGTACCTTCATGTGCGTATCGGGTTTGGTGCTTTATTACAGGCACCCAGAAGGAGCTCTGTTTCCTTTAGATCTACTCAGTTTTACATGGGGGGGGGGGGGGGGGGGGGAGAAAAAAAAAAAAGAATAACATATTCAGCTTTCATGCTAGAAAACTATGCATATCCACGAAGCCCAAAGATACACATTTCTCTGCAAATGCTTTTGCTAAGCAATGATTGCTAGGGTTTTTTTCATAAACTTTAAAAATTTGTAATTTATGGTGTTTCTTTTTTTTTTTTAAATAACATATGCACTTCAGATTGCATTTTAAACATTAACAACAATTTCAAAGTGTACATCGTCTAGCACTATATTTTTTACCAAAGGGAAATGTTTCTGATGTGTGATTTAATTGATGATTTCAGTTCTTAAATATTGTGTCATATGTCAAAGCAAATAGATTTTTAAAGTTTTCTTTAATCTAGGAGAAAAAAAAAAAAAGAGTGAAACTGTGGACATTTCAGTAATAGCTCCGATCACTAAGTTATGTTAAAATATTTGCTTTTTAATCATATTGTCTGCATGGAAATAAAAAAAAGAACAGCTCCCTAAAACAAAACTGCAGGCCAAGATGCAATCTGAGTCATCGTTCGAGTATGCAATTTGCCCCTATAAAAAACCTCCATCAGGATCATGAATTAGTAAAATCAGAATTTAATGCCTCCGTCGTTTGCTGGATAAAAGTTAAAATTTGGACTTTTTTCCTTTGCAAATGATCCCATTTGCATTTCTCACCTTCTACCTTCCCGCACCAAAGTTTACATGCATTTTCTGACAGGTCCTTGCTCCGGCGCTGGAGGTCCTGCCATGGACCGTATGCCTTTCAGGAGCCACGACCTAGAGACGAAACCGAAGCGGGCAGAGGATGCCCCGCGCACAGCCAGGGGCTTTAGCCCGAAGACGGACAGGGAAGCTCTGCGGCGCCCATGCATTTCTGTCCTTTTCCAGAAAAGTATCACATCATAACAATAATACAATTATTCCTCATTTCAATCCTTAAGCACTACTAGTTAAATAATAAATAGAGTTCCGATTGATCTATTGTTAAAATGGCTAGTAAATAACCTTTTTATTCCAATTAACAAATCATCTGCTAAATCTATGAATCTTAATATTCAGATCTATTCACTTCAATTCATACAATTTATCTGCAAATAGTTGTTGGGCTTTTGATTCTAAATATAATTAGCTGATAATTTTGCTTGGCTGAATTACTTTTCTGGAGGGCCTGCTAAGGCTCTCAGTCGCATTATCTAGCAATAATGAATCTGATAGGTGAAATTTTTTACTGTAATGAGGATGAGACACAGTTGTGACACCTGAGTCTAGTAATAACAGAAGACTGCTAATTATCGACAGCACTTTTTTGTGTGATGCACAGAGAAAAAAAAATCCCTCATTATTAAAAAATAAAAAGTTACAATTATAAGTGACACCGGAGGAGAGTAAATAAAATGGAGTGATTAAAACATTGCTGCTTTAAGGGTGTTTTTAATTAAGTGGAAATGCTAATGTTGTCATACTTAGCAGATGGGATTAAAATTAGTTATTGTAAGTAACTCATATTTTATGTTATGGTTTCCACAGCATGTCTACAAGATCTAAGAAAGTGATACATTCCATAAGACATTTAAAAAATGAAATTCTCATAGTCTTTACAGCTCATAATAATGAACATCATGAATAAACTATTGAAAAAAAATCCTGCCAAGGCTTTTACCATAGTGACTTAACTCGCATGGAATGTAACCATAATGTACTGGGCTGCTGGAATCGCACTGCTGGTCTGCCTTTGTCTTTTGCTGATTGTTGCAGTTCTTATTTCCTTCACACTCAACAATAACAGAAGTTTGGTGTTTGGGCAGGCATCCAACATCAAGTGTGGTGTCAAGAAGGTACAGCTTTGGTGCAAGGAAAGATGATGACCACCCACCAAGGTGATGTTCTAAACGAAAGCACAGGATGCATCATGTAACTGCAGATAAAAACCTAATTGCACACTTTCTCCTACTTTATTTGTGTAAAATTTTCCATCTGCTACATCTAAAGATGTCTAAACTGTTAGT
>NC_134280.1:4921294-4936294 GCF_949628215.1 Phalacrocorax aristotelis | reverse complement strand
CTCTTTCTTACCACACCACCTCAGGCACAAAGCGGTGTGTATTCAGAATAAACCCTCTTAGTTTTTCAGATGGGAGGAACTGTGTACAGGGCAGCGATTGTCAGAAACCGGGAAACGGAAGGAGTGTGCAAAAGCGTGGTATAAAAATATTAAAGATTAATGACAGCTTTCATGCCAGATACAAACCAGAAGCTCTCCACAGAAGTCCTCAACCTCACGTTTGAAAAGGAACTAAGTGTTTTCACCTGCTATAATCTCAGTCTGGATTTCAGATGAGCGACCTTGGCCTGACAGATTTTGTTTCCTATCTGAACCATCCAATCACGCACACCTATCTCTATATTTAAATAAATACAGAAGTGTTACTGAAACTCAAGTCATATATAAGGTCTTGCACTGCCAAGTAAAATAATAAATGCTTGCTCTCTTTAATAATTTTAATTGTAGGCAGATCAATATTATTTAGTTTTACAACTACAAAGATTTTAAACATGTTCTTTCACTAATACAGGAAAATATCTACGTGAAAACTACTTCTGAAAATATTAATTTTATGGTAACTTTACAGTAAAGGAAAAAGAAAAAAGAAAGGTACCTGGAATTTCAGTGAAAGCCTCTCCGAGGACGGACACATGAAAAGGTAGTTCTTTCTCTTTCAGTTTCAGCAGGACTTTAAAGAAAGTTTCAGGATCTTTGTCATGTTCCCTTGAAACAAACAGAATTTATCTCAGTATCATTTATGTCTACTTGTGGAATTGTTTTTTTTTTTTTTTTTGTTTATCAGAACAGTATTTCTCTTAAATTGTCCTTTTGGGGACTAAGCGCCTTCAGCATGATCTCCCTCTTTGCTCACGCCGCACAGTTGAATATTTTCCTCGACCCAGCACTCGGGATCAAAACTCAGATTCATCAGATTCGTATCTCTCTTTCCTGTCTTCAAATGATGCCTTCGCTCTTCGAATTACCAACTTTGAAAGTGAGAAGGACTGAGTAATATCTCACCTAGCTGAAGCTAAAGTGGTGTTAAAAAAAGGGTAGGGTATGAAAAAACCTGGCTGCTTTTTTTTTCCCCCCCTGTCAGAAAATATGTATACAGTCTCCATTCCAGTTTATCCCCTTTTCCAGGAGGAATAGGTTAATCAGAAACTTTTGCTAAAACCATAGCATTTCCCAAACTGGAATTTTATGAACCCATGCTCTACTCCTGAAAAGCTTCTGATCCATTCAGTGCTTTAGGTAAAGAAAGCAATAAACTAACACAAGGCATTTCCTACCTTTAGACTTTTAAGGAGTTAACTGGAAGTTAAAACAGAAAATAAGAATCGTACACTTGTTTATCATTTCAGTGAAAATAATATTTAAGGTTTGTATGGGCGTGACACTCAATGCCTTGAAACACAAGGTTGGTTATCTAAAAAGAAAATAAAAAGCCGATTTGCTAACCTGCCTTCCTTACTAGCACACAATGAAACATACCACGGATGATCTAAATTTCCCAAATTCGATACATTATATTAAAAATGAAATGAGATAATTCCCCCGCTCTAAGGTGAATATTATATCTTGCATTTAATTACTCTGCTTTAAATCACTGTATTTCGGACAGATGTGCACCATATGTCTTTAAAATATTTTGGTTTTATTTATTATTTAGAAAATTCCACTGTTTTCCTTCCTGTATTAAGGGAAAATCTATAGCTCAGCTGTCCTGGTGTCTTTCTTCACAGACTAATTTTGTAGAATGAATCTGTAGGTTTGTCACACTGCTATATGAAAGATTAATAATTATATCATTCAGGAAATCTGAAGCCAAATGACATCTGCAGCTCTACATGTGTTAATTTCTCATTCAGTCAATATTTTTGGTTTAGGGAATTAAAACAAATTAATCTTATAATTAATGTGACTTCCCTAGACTGAGAAATCTTCAGGAATTGTGGAGTTTTCGGAATTAGTTGCATTTTCTTAAAATAAAGCCAGATAATAATTACTTTAAGAAGTCCTCCATCTCCCAGATTTATTTTGTTCCCAATAATAAGGAGGAATGCAACTGCATAAGCTTCGTAATTTGTTTCACATCTGTGAACCAGGAGTTTTCACGGTGGCTCCAGTAACCGAAGTGGATACCAGCACTGGCTCGGACAGAGAATTTCTTCCAGTTGCAAAGATCCCAGAACTGCCTACTAGTTTGCTCACATCCTCACGCCTAAAGTAGCCACCTGTTTCTGGTAGGTAAATTATGTGTAGAACCACGTTGCCAGTGTTTTAGTTCCCTCCAAATGCCCAGCTGAAAGAGCCGGACACGGGGTGACAATAGAGGGTTCAGCCGTGGCTGGAAGGGAACGTCTCTATCGGAAATGTGCAAGTCTGCAAGGAAAATACCTTTGGTGCGGGGAGTCAGTGAAATTCATTATAATGTTTCCTCATATTATATGATCCTCATAATGTAGCCTCAGTTTCCCCTAGGCAGGATTTTGTGGGTGCTTTATAAGTGATCCCCATGATCCCGTATCTGATGCTGAGCTATGCACAGCTCATCCCGAGGTGGACCGAAACATCCCCGTACACAGAGCAGGCAGCCTCGACAGACAGAGCCACGACGCTTACAGGGGGATCTTTCCAAGCTCTTCACAGCCGCGCTATCGGCTTCGCAGTCACAAAAAGTCCTTCCAGCAAAGGATATGCTTTCCCTCTCCCTTTCCAGAAGAGACCAGGGGTCCCAGAGGCAGCCAAAAGTGGAGGATGTTGTTGGAGCCACATTGTCAAGGAGCTGGCAGGAGAATACGGAGCCTTACAGCTCGTCGAAGCCACATAAGCTGCACATATTTAGGAAAACTGATAGGAATTGGAAGTTGCAGCTTTGTTTAATAGGTGGGGAAGAACAGAAGGAAAATTTGGCACCCAGAAGGAATGCTGAAAGGGGAAACGTTTCCTCTGCACTGGAGCCTCTCTTATGGGTTTTCTGCTGTAGGTGATCCTCCTTCCATATCCCCTTTTAAAATATTTTGCTTTTATGTGATACTCTCAGATTTCAATAACACATTTTGTGAATCTTGTAACTTTTCTATTTGGGAGGTCATCTTACTCGATTTATCGGGTTCCGTGACTTCTCCATGCCACAACCATTTTATTTTCAGAAAAGACCTCCAGAAAGCTTCGAGCACGCGCACCTCCAGATCGCGATGTATTGTTATCCGTGCAAGTTAGTAAAGGTAGAGCTGCTCCCGGTAGAGAGCAATAAATAGTACAGGACCACCTCTTTACCGCATCAAAAAGAAGAGAGCTCTGTTTCTTGGCTGACATGGAGAAAATCATATACAATCCAGTCTGCCTTACTCAGCAACAACTGCTAAACACACCAGATTGTCATAGCAGTGATCGTGGAAAAAGATGAACACAATATGGAATGTCTGTTCTGTAAAGATCTGCTCAAAATGACGTGCACTTTTGGCTGCATCTGTTGCATTTTTGAGCTTTATTAAACAGTATTAATTATATATACTCCAGTTCCCTAAGAAGAACTGCAAAACTGTATAAAAGCTTGATATTGAAATGCAAACTTTTCCTCTAAGATATTATATTTGGGGAAAAATTAAGCTCATGCAATTCTAGGGTCTGGCTTTGTTGTTCAGTTTAGGTATTTGAAATGCTCTTGTATTTTTACTTGATTTGATATGCATCTGGTAAAGGACAAACAAGAACTGGGCACGGTACGAAGATGCTCTAAATTTCATTGTAAGAACATGAAAACATCGGAATGACCAAACTCCAGCTGTAAATGCTACAAAACAGACACAGGCACCATACCTGTACTCGGATTTGAGAGCACTGCCCTTGGAGAAATTAAATCTCCACATTTAGATATGGCACGCTACATTTTTTTACCCACGATTTTTTATTTTTGAGTCTAAAACACATTTTACAAGAGGCTCTTGAAGTCTCTCTTAAGGGCTGGCTGGGGTTTAGTGGTCTGGGTATGGGAACGTGGCCCGGGGTTCAGCCTGATTTAGTAACTTCCCTTTGTAATCTGAAATAAAACCTCCAAGACTGTCCTTGAAATGGGGAATGGGAGGGTGGTGGTAGCAGCAGCACCAGTATTGAGCCTCCGTTATCTCTGCCTTAGATTTTCTGTTTGTAAAATGGGTGTGACAGTATTATTTTTTCACCACAGAAGGATGCTGTCAGGATTAATTGATGACTTGACATCCCTCTTTTCAGCCTAAAATGATTAAAAAAAAGCAACTTCATAGCACTACGATGATGCTCCTCTATACAATTAATGGCAACCGTCTTCAAAACACCCTTCTGCTATTGAGGGATTTTGTGAATTCAGCTTGAGCCCTTGAGCCTTACCCTTTGCTAGAACTGGAAGAAGGGTGCACAGAGACCAGGTAAACTGGAGCCATTCCCTGGGGCTGCAGGATACCCACCTCCCTGACTAGGGATGGAAAACACATTTAAAAAAAAATAAATACAAGAAATAGCAGAATTTTGCCCTTCACATTATTCAGTGCATATTGATCTCTTGAATTTGAGTGAAATTCACTAAGAGACCCATATGGTCTTCCATGACTTAAGTTTCATTTTTGAAGTATATGCAAAGTTATCATACGTGGTGATAATCGCAGTTATTTAGGATGTGGAGGAAGACAACACATATAGCTACGCAATTAGGCAGCAGAAGAGTTGTGGAAAAGAGACTGGCTCAAAGGGGCAAAATAAACGCAGTCTCTTTAAAAAAAAAATTAAAACCTACAGTTTACGCAAGGTAATCAGTAACACAAAAGTGCTAAGCCAGGGGACAGAGTCTTAGTATTTGAGAAAATGCTGCGTAAAGGGTACGTAATGCTCCTGATAACAGCAGCTGTGTCGTGCCACATCTCTCAAGGTGCTACATATTCTGAAAGGGTTACAAATAAGCTCAGCTAAAAGCAATATTAAAAGGGCTGATCTTAATCTTCTTAGGATATTTAGCACGGGAGATTTTCAGTGGTAGAGAATCCCAAATTGTGAGGGCACGCAATAATATCTCACTTTTTACAGCGCCTTAAACCCAAGCAATTCCAACTGGGTGCCTCTCCTTCTGCCTCCCCATCTCCTAAAATCACCTGAATGTCAGATGGACAACAGTAGGAAACGGCAATGCTAAACCAGAAGCTAAAGTAGCATTTTAATTTTTTTTTTTCGTATTTTTTAGGATATACAGAAGAGCTAGAAGACAGATTTCTGCCTACCTGCAGTTATTGCTAGAAAATGGCTGACAGAACAGGCCACTGAAGTATCACTCATTATTTATGAAGCTGGGCAGCAGTCGTGGAGACAGAGCCAAAGACACCCAGGGAGGAGAGAAAGGGACAGGGGACATCAGCCAGGGAAAGGCACGGCTGCAGCAGAGCACAGGGAAGGCGTGAGGGGCAGGGACGGGGCTGGGGAACTCCGTGAGCACAGAATCAATGATTAAAAGAGAAGGAAATGAAGTTTCTAAGACAGAGTCCTTGAAGCGGATGACAGCGGTCCTTTAGTTTTGGGAAAGTGAAATAGCGAGGAGGGAGTCTGGCAGCAGACAGGGCAGATGAGATGGGCAAAAGGACGTCAAGGGGAAGAAAATCACAAGAAGAGGGAAAAAAAACCCCAAGAAATATTCAAGTTGAAAACTAAAAATGATGCATATCCAAACCCAGGGGGAAAAAAGATAAATATAGGAGAAATAGAAGAGAAAAAGGAAAAGGCATAGGCTTGGGAAAAATGAAAAAATACAGAAAAATCAGACTTGGAGACAGAGGGAAGCTGCAGAGAGCATTTGAGAGTGCTATCAGTGGTAGGGAGAAGGTCAGAAAAAACCCAGTAAAGATATAAATTAGGAAGCAAAAATAAAACAGCGTGGTAATTAAAGGAGGAGAACTGAAGAGGAAGAGAGCAAAGGCACGCAGCGGTGTTAGCAGGGAAGCAGAGCGCAGTGAGGGCGGAGAACAAAAGCACCATGGAGAAAAGGTAGAAAATCTGCAAAAATCCCTTGTAAAAGTGAACATTTTTGAAAGAATGGAGGTGAAGAAAAGCACGGGCAGTCACTGCTGTGAGAGAGGGCCGCGAGGCGAGCACGGCACCTCTATCACGCCCCGAGCCAGGAGCTGGAAGGTGCCTTTATCCCAGTAATGTTCTTCGTTTGGGTGATAACGGCAGGAACTTGAGGTTCTTTACTGTTTTGACTGATACAGTACAGACTTGGGGAGGGTGATGAAGGATGCCACAGGCCGATAAGGGGACTCGTATGACATCAGCCTCCTGTTGACCCTGTATCTGTCCAGGGCATTCTCAAGAAGCGAACAGCAGCACATCAATAAATGGTGCAGTCTCCGCATGCACGCTCTGCTGAACTAAAAATGGGGCTCCGTTTCATGTCAAACCTAACCTAAAGAACAATACCTGTGATTTTTTTCACCGTATTTACTGTATTACACTTTGATATTTTACGTTACATCTTGAGCTCGGCAAAATTTGAATACAGGTTTACTATAATCTAATAGAGTTAGAAAGTAGCAGTGCAGTCACAAAAAAATAAGCCTGGCCTTCAAAACAGAGAACTGTAGAGTTCTGGTCTTTTCCTGACGCTGATTTCCCAGGAGACGGCTCTGCCCAGGTTTCCCCATCTGTAAGATATGGTCTTACAGGAGCTTTCATTTACAGAAATGTGGTGAGGATCGGAGTCAGTAAATACTTCAGGAGGATAACCTTCTTAAAGCAGGAGACCCGTGTTACAAGCATGTTCAATATACCAAATGAAATACATGCTAGTCATTATTTTCACATAGGACAGAGGACTCTCCTAAATCAAGTGACTTTAATATACATTTTTTATGTTAACACTGGGGGGCGGGGCGGGAGAGGACAAAAAAAAATTAAAAATCTAACACAAAATTTCTGGTAACAGTGCTCATGGTAGCTGCAAAAGAGAAAATATTACTGCTGGGAAAGAGCTATTAGAAAAGAAAAGGGGAAAAAAGAAATGACTGTGAAAATGCAAACATGAAGGAAAAGTTAACTGCTTTCCACTTATTCAATTTATCACAGTATTTTTCCATCTTTTTACATTTCCAATATGAGGTAGAGGTAGACTGTAAATATGTAGTTAAGTCCAATGAGTTTTCTTCTTCAGCTGATACGCTTACAAAATGTCTTTGCTGTAATTGTGCCTCTAAACATTGTCTGGCATCATCAGCGTCAAAAGTTACCACAATATCTAACACCCCCTCAGTTAATAGAAAATGGAGTCAAGTAGAAAAAATGTTTTTGCATAAGTGTCACTGAGAAAAAGGACCCTATAGGATAAAATTTAGCTAGCCGTTTGGAGGTCCTACAAGCAAAAAAGGTCTCGATCCTTGCTTGTGCTTGCAAAACGCCTCTGCAAGCCAAGGAATTAAAAAATGGCACTAGAAAGGCAAAAACAGCTGAACAGTACCGGCAAATACAGCGTTTTATTTTCTATTATAGCCCGTGACGTATTTACAGTGAGGAGCGTGTATTTTACCTTCTGATTTTTTCAAATTGCTGGCCTGAGAAAAATGGGTGGCATTTTGCTTTACGCTGGAAAAGCATTTTCTCCTATCTTGTGTTATCTAGAGGAGATTCATAAAAAAAAGAACCTTGGGAGTTTATTGTTTAGATTCTTCTTCTTCTCCCCTCACAATTCATGAAGAAAAAACTCAAAATAAAATATTGCGCATTCTCTAACCAAAGAAACTTCAGGATCAGCATCAGTCATTGAGCCTCCTGCTTGTTTCCTAAAGAGAGATTAACCTTTGAAGACAAAGACAGATGTTTGGTCTCAGCTACCTTAGTGTAAAAATCAATGCACTTTCATTCAGATGCCTCTTCCTTTCTTTTACTCCAGCTTAGAGAACCTAGCTTGGCACAAGTACAGGATTGAGCTAAAAAACGTTTTTCTCACATTTGCAATACGACCCAGTAACTGCTACGGATGACCCCCAAACAGTTTCTTTAAAAAACAAAACAAAACAAACTTCCTTTTGTGTTCTAAAGGTAACATAACAAATGGTTTCCTGTTGTCGGGAGTCATGGCAGGCAAGATAAAATAATCTGAGTGACCCTGACAGCCCTGATAACCATACACAATATATGCTATTGTAATTCAACACACTAGAAAAGAAGTCATGTCATGGTAACAATAGATGGGTATGAATATGATAAAAGTGGATAAAAATCTACTCAGGTGGTTCTTTGGAAGAACAGAAGAAGAATCAAACGTAAGTTACTACTTAAAAACTACATTACTACACATTTGCCGGGAATGGCTATCCCACCACATGTGAGATTTCCTTCGTGGACTCACATCACCGAACTACAACTACTAAATACTCTGCCAGATTCGCTGTCTGGGTCCAAAAATAAGTCCTGGTCCTTACTGAGTAATACCCCGCGAGGAATCAGCTCAGGCACCTAGTGTAAGTCATCCTTTGTGGACTTGTGAAGCTGCCACCTCCAAGGATGAAGCTCCTAAGCAGGAACTTTCTTGGCACCAAGACCAAGGCTTGAAACTCTTTGTTCAACAAGACTAAAGTAACTACAAATCTCACCGTGTTATGAATGAGGAATCAACTCATTTCGCTGAGTCAGTTTTTGCACGAACACAACTGGGAAGAAGCAGAGATTACAGGACAAAGGGGAGGGGAAAAAAGGGTGAAAACACGGAGAAAAGGAAAGAGGGTGAGGAGAAGAAGAGAAAGGGAGAAGAGAATCAAACAGTTGCAGTGTGGTAAGAAGAGGAAATTAACTGGAAAGTGCTTTGAGGGAAAAAACCATAACGCCCCTATTATTGGTGAAAATAAGGAAGAACATTAGATCATTTGCTTAGGAAATACTTGATTTTTGTCTCCTGGAGGGTATTCGCATACTTTGGTCAGGGGTGCTGTGAATTACAAAGGGGGCTGGTGGCACCGACTGCTAAGTGTGCCTGGGACTTCTTATTACAAAACCTCTTTGGTCCTTGTTTATGATGTTTCCCAAGACTGAGGCTATCTTGGACTGTAATCTTCTAGAAAAATTCTGCCAAAAGTTTTCCAGAACATGCAAAGAACAAGATTTTTAAAAACGCAACACTACCCAGCAAAACTGCAAACCCTATCTTGTATATATTACATTTCAAATAAGCCTCTGTTTTAAGTATTGGAACTTTTTGTGTTAGAGTAAGAACTGAATATCTGGATGCATTTGATTTTGAGTCAAAGAGATGATCTTTGTTGCATGTGTTGGAAGTCTTCCTGAAAATGTAGCCAAGCCTTTGAAAAATTTCTTTTTGTTCCTGGTCACTGAATGGTCCATGTGTCTTGGGCACGCCTTAGGCTAAAGCTGGGCAAGACAGTCCTACTGTGGCAGGTCAGGCTGCTCAGACCCAGGCAGGATCTAACACAGATCTTGTCTTCAGTTTCTATGATTCCTCTACTGGATTCAGAATAAAATCACTGGACTTTGCAGAATAAAGAACTGGTTTATATGCACTCAAAATAAGGAACAACAAGAAAATGCAAGATTTGGTTAAGAAAATAAAGCAGTATAAGAGATGGGTTGAAGAGGCAGAAAGTGGTAATGGCAATGTATCCTCTTTTAGTTTGACTACAACTCTCAGACGTGGACCAGAATAAAGCAAAGGGGGCAAGTAAGATCTGATCGCTAGGACCAGTTATGCAAGAATAGCATGGCAAAGAAATAGTGAACTGAGTGAAGAAGTAGAAGAGATGGGGAAAATACACAACACAAGGCCAGCTCATATGGGTAAAAATGTGGTAACATGAATAAGGACACCGGCGTAAGAAACCACTGGGACAACACAGTCAGGTTGGACAATGGGCCTTAGGAGAAAACAGGGACCAATATGTTGTAGAAGGACCCTTGTGCAGACAGGGACTGAAACGATGGAGATGGGAAGGTTGAGTTGAGAAACTGGAGAAGAGAAAAATAAGATGTGAATTTGCTGCACAAGGAGACTATATAGGAGGAGATGCCCGAGGAACTGAGCACAGCAAAGAGAAAAGAGCTTTGAAAGAGAAAGGCCAAGACCAGCTTGGGTGAATGGAACAGAAAAGGATTGTTTCGATGGCAACAGGTGGAAGGGTGTAACCCCCTTCCTTCAGAGCCCTGAGAGGACTCCTTAGTCCCACCAGTTCGCATCCATTTCTGCTCAAAGACTTGGGTTTTGCAGTTGTACCAGAGGAAAAAGACAGCAGAAAATGCATCTCCTGTCATGGAAAAAGGGAGTGCCAAGCTTACTGGAGCTTTTATGGCAAACTGACGCTTCTTTTCCGAACTTAAATAATCTTCAAATGTTGAGATGATGCAGTTGTAGTCTTACGTTAACCCAAGATCAGTGTTTCAACCATGGATCTAATATTAAATTATTGTAACAGGCTTCAGAGGACGGAACCAAAGAGGCTGCCCTACAAGCACCTGGATAGCACAGAGGGAGTGAAGAAGGGAGGGTTCCGCATGTGACACTTTAAGCAGAATCTTTATGGTATTTAACTTTTTTCTAGTATTTAAGAAAAGAGGTACAGCAGAGTGCAAAACCATCCCCTGGAGCAGAAAACCACTCCTGGGGCTTGAATTTTGCTTTTGTTCCAGGTACCGGTGCTCTTGCAATCTGATACAATGCTTTACTGTTTGCGCCCCAGGTAAGACGCTGCTTCGACCTTTACTTTACAGGAGGGGAAAAAGGGTTTACACCAAATTGCTCTAAACTCAATGAGAAGCAGAATTAGGCCACAGAACTTAAAGAGAGAAAAGAAAGGAGAGCGCTTAGCAGAAGTGAAAGAACTAAGTGTATTTGGGGAAGCAGTGAGTAAAAAAAAAAGTTTTATTTTAATACGGTTCTTTTTCCGCCTATTAAGTTCTCCAGTATCAGAACGAAGTCTGCTAAAAGTTAGTAAATAAAAGGCTTTCAGGAGAGCTCTATTAAATCACTTATGACTTATCAAGTTAAAACTCCCACTCAGATATCTTAATAAAACTTTCAGAGAATGTATTTAATTTTCCTGGAAATCAGAAGCCAATTACTAATACAGGAGTTACTGTCTGCTACACCACCAATCAGCTTTCTGTAAATAGAATATTTACCAACAACTTGGATTTAGTTCCCTAAAGTTTCGGTTTCTGAAGGTCAAATAACTATGTAACTGCTTAATAAAGAAGCATAGAAGTACCTCTAAATATCTCCAAGCTCTGATGGGCTTATATTCTGCTCCTTAGGTGAGGTATTAGCAAAGCTTATTTATTTTCATTTCCAAGGCTTTTATTTGCTCATTCCCTTGTGGTAAAGCTGATTTCCATGATGATTCCCTTCTTAATTTTAATACCCTTTTTACTCATCATATAGACATAAGAATTTTCCATAAAATAATGAAACCCTTCCAAAGGAAATGAAGACAACTAGGAGAGGAAAGTAAACTACAGCTTACTTTTTTTTTTTTTTAAATTAATTGATCCACTGTCATATGCATATATGAAAGATTTTTTTTAATGAAAGGAAAATAAGGTTAATTAACATAAAACCCCTCACTCCTTGAGATGCTGAATTTTGTATTTTATCCATGCTGCCTTAAGTGCCTTGATTTCCCAGTAATGACCTAGTTCTCCTAATGAGTAACATTAACCCCTGGCTGTAGCTGTCCAGGACTTAATTGTCAACTGGAGCTGAAATAGGAGAGTTTGCCGATCAGCAGGTATGTGGTATATTAACTCATGTCATTTCAGACCCTAATAAATAAATCTGTTGCTAAGGCAACAGGAACATCAGCTGTATCACTTTTTCCTCCCCCCCCACCCTTTTAAAGGAAACTGCCTTTCACACCGCGCTTTTAAAAAAGGAAATTAACTACATGTAACCATAATTAGAAGAAACATCGTTTCTCATCTCAGAAACATATCTACATTAATGGAAAACGGCATTCAAAAGGAGGCTTTCTACTGTACTAGGGTAACTGAAATTATTTCCCTCAACTGAGGGAATGCAATTTGAAGTATGCATCTGAGTGAGAACAGATCACAAAATATTTTAGCTCTTCGTATTTCCGAGAGAGTTCCCCTCTCCCTTAGTACACTGCTGATGTCAACCGAGCAAACTGCTCCAACTCTTAATCGGGAGCCCAGGCAATTGAAACCATAGCAGAAAAAACACCACCCAAACCCCAAAACCTTCACTGCCCTCTGTGAGTCTTTCGATACGACTGTCAGACATGCAATCTTTTGGAGAGCTAAAAAACACCCCGTTTTCAGCTCATCAGATTTACCCGCTAATGAAAATTTAAGTACCTGGTTTAAACGTAGATGCTACTGCTCCTCCCTGTCCCATGGAAGCAGTTACCTGGCTCTTGCACGGGAAAAGCAAGAGGAAGCCAGGGCAACACAAACGCATCTCCAAAGGCTGATGTGATTCGGTGCAAAAGATGGTAACTCCCTTTCTGCCTCCGTTTCTCCACCTCTAAGAGCGGATCCTGAATACTCCTGTTTTAGACTAACAGATGCAAGGTTTTACAGAACAGCAAAGCATATGCCAGTGCAGGTAGTACAAGTATTTTCGTGTTAAGGTCTCGGAAGGAAGATCTTGGTACTCTTTGTTGGGGATGATGCACTGCCGAGGTCCCTCAGAGCCTCGCCGGTGAATGTCACAGCCCTCGCTTAATTCCTGCCATTCTACCGCGGGATGAAGTGTTTACCTGAAGATTTTTAAAATTGTTAGGTTCGCATTTCATTTATGACTATGGGACAGTTCTGAATCTCTAGTTATCCACATCTCAACCAGAGATCAGGCAGGAAGGGAATGGAAGAGAGGTTCATAAGGCCAATTACTGCTCTTGGAATCCTTACTATAGGCTCTGCTCATACTATAAACGTAACAAACTGCTCCTCAAAATTATACCTGGCTTTTTAGATGAAGAATATAGAGGTAACGCAAAGCATCTTTTTTTCTGTTATCAAAATTAGAGATGCCTCCTCCTCTGGACTATCAACTTCTTATAGCCCTTCAAGAAAACATGCTATAAGAAAGATGGAAAAAATGATGCTGAGATATCCACTACAGCAGGAGAGGTCTTCATTATATGCCGAACTTTTCTGCAAGCTCTTAAAACCAGTGATCAAGGAATAGCGGATCTTCTACTGAAAGAGGTCCATACCCCAAATCTCTGCCCACGGGAAGGAGCGTCAAGGTTAGATTTCACCAGTGAATGAGCAATGAAAGAAGAACTGATACTTCCAAACTCCCTTCCAGTTAACATTTAAATGTGAACTTCTTGGGGTATTTCATTAACTTTCTTATGTGCTTCTTATAAAAAGCTGGTGTCTGCTCTCAAAGGGAACTCTAGCTTGCATGAAGGTGAAGTTCCTCCTCCTCCGCAGCCTGTTTACAACGCTGAGGATGCCTGTGGAGGCTAACACCGTTCATGGGTACTCAAAGGTGATCTCTAGGTGGAGCACCTATTCTTTCATCTTTTGCGGTCTTGTCATACTGGCACCTTGATGGGATAAACTTTGGTCCATAATATTTGACAGTGTGAGGAAAAGATGACTTGGGTATAGATTCACTGTATTCTCAAATGTCTCTAGATTAAACAGTTTTGAGTTCTGAATTTGAAGGCAAACAGTAACTACACAAGTTCTGCGTTGCGCGGCCAAGGTGTAGAGGAACAAGGTGTTGCTATTAAAAAAATAGCCTTTCCAGGCTCCTCACCCTCGCAGCTTGCCAAGGACTTGTGCCCAGCTCGCTGACGAAGAGCTGCCCCATCACCCAAGGCACAACACTGACTGCACTACTTGGGGCAAGCCCTTTCCAAGGATTTGCTCCCAAGTGAAGGGGACCAGGTCCTCACGGTGGGCAACCACATGGTAGTACAGCAACAGTGATGCCAAAAGCAGCTTTCCTCCATGGACTCATTTCTTCAGCTCTTTGACCATGTGATACTCTACATTAAAAACAGGCAACTGGGCACCGTGCTATCTCTGTACACACCGTTTTCCCTTAGATAGAAATCTTCAGATAATTTTTGCAATCTAGATTTTTTTTTCTTCTGAATTTCCTCATCGTGACTTCCACCGCCGTTCCTCCCGCTCCTGTATCTCCTGCCCCACGTTCTTCCCCACGCTCTTGTCACACGCTGGTACGTACAGACACGAGATAATGGGCTTATCTGATCTTCCACGTGAATTGATAGCAGCTATTTGTTTGTATGTGTGTGTAAATTCTCGCTGATTCCCCATGTGATCTTTTATCACACCCACACAATTAGGGGAAGAAGTATTGATTTCTGACAACTTTCTCTTATCAAGTCTTTAACTGCTGAGATGATACAGCGCACACAGGGAAAAAAGAAAAACCGTAAGGCTTGGGTGAATGCCTTGAGTTAAAAGAAGCACTGTAGGCCTTCTCCATGAAAGAGAGAAGTAAAGAGGCCCCAATCTTATAACAAAATTATGTACGTGTCACCTGGATGATGAGACTGTGGTTGGGGCGCAGCGTGTTTGCAGCTTCGCACATCCACTGTCACGCTGGCATGCGAAAAGAGCTGAGGAACACGCTGGTGTACTCCAATTACAGCAAAAATAGCTTTGGCAAGTGTCTGCGGCCTCGTTGGGGGGCAGCGAGAGGGAAAAATGTACCTGGATAGATGCTGGTGGGCTAGTTTTCTGCGGGAGAGAAGGATCGTGGCACACCGGTCACTGCCATCACGTTTTATCACTTCGCAATGAAAACCTGTGGGACACTAGAAAGTTCTGACCAAATGTGAGAACTTGGTCCATCCATCACCAGAATCTTGCCCTCCGTTTCCAGCAAAGCCCATTTGCACAAAGGGAAGAGTAATTCCTTGGCATAGCCCTTGCAAGAAAGCAGCTCGGAAACCCATCGCAGCCTGTTATCCGGATCCTTGGCCATAAGTCATTGCTATTAGCAGTGCCTTGCTATAGATGTTTATAACAAAACATTAAAGACTTGGTGAG